>NC_142015.1:17869069-17991569 GCF_049901735.1 Notechis scutatus
GCTTGGGTTGCCAAGTCAGTTAATGAGAAATTAAGCTGCTTATTCATTAAACTCTGCAGGGTTTTGGTGTCCAGTTCCCTATGCTACCATCCTTTTTTTATTTATGTATTTATTAGATTGATGTTCATCACAGTCAGACTCTTACTGGTTTACAATAGATCTAGAGAATGCAATAAAATGTCCACTGTAGAGGGAGTCAAACAAACCAATAAATTCAATACAATATAAAAAAAATCCAAGATAAACAACTGAATAACCGGTCAAATATCCACATAAACATTTATATAAAACACATAAAATTGCTGACAATGCTTCTATTGACCCTGTACCTTCTTTGAAACACTCCAGTTGCAGACCAAAAAATCAGTGATCAAAGACGCATATTGAATATGTGGGGAATATGGGCTGATCAGAATCTATACTATGCTGACTTGTAGTGATATAACAAAGTATACTGATTAACATCAAGTCTGTGTCAACTATTAGAGAGTTCCAGATAGATGTTCTCCAGGAAGATCTGTTCCCAATCTGGCCCTTCAGCAGGTCTTCCAACTATACTCCCATCATCACATAACTAAATCTAAACACCTTGTTACAGGCCTTCTTCTCTTCCTTCCTTCTCTTCCCAGCATTATAGACTTTTTCAAAGACCCAGGTTTTTACATAATGTGTCTGGTCATACTGTAAACATGGGTTCTGCCATAGGGCTCAATTAGGTTGATTGCAGAGTTGTTGTTTTCTTTTTAAAAAAACTATACCTAGGTTTCAGATGAATATCAAGAAATAAAATTTGCTTAATGGCTGTGATGATTTGCTTAACAACCGCCACAACAAAAGGTTGCAAAATTGGGTGCAATTTCCCCCGAGGGAGATTCATCGGATGGGACTCAGAAGAAAGACCTTCTACGTGGTGGCTCCCTCTCTCTGGAACATCACCCTTCCCACAGTGGTGGCATTCAATTATTTTTACTACTGGTTCTGCGGGTGTGGCTTGGTGGGCGTGGCAGAGGAAGGATACTGCAAAATCCCCATTCCCCCCCCCTCCTGGGGGAAGCTTGTTGCAAAATCCCCATTCCCTCCGCACCCCACTAACCTGCTTTCCAGCTCCGCTCTCTTATGCAGGGCAACAAAAGAAGACCCAGCCAATCAGCTGGGACTCGGGAGGCAGAGAATAGATGGGGGCGGAGTCAGTCAGAGGTGATATTTGCCGGTTCTCCAAACTATTCAAAATTTATTTATTTTATTTATTTATTTTATTTATTTATTTGATTTGCCAATTGTTTACAAGATAATAAGTATAAGTGTATACATAGTTGTGAATACATGAAATGGGTACATATAAGAAAAATAAAAGAATAAGAGAAACAATAGGATAGGGACGGTAGGCACGTTGGTGCGCTTATGCACGCCCCCTACAGACCGCTACCGGTTCTCCAGAACTGGTCAGAACCTGCTGAATGCCACCTCTGCCTCCCCAAGATTAGATTGGCCCCATTCTAACACTCTTTCGGAAGGCGCTGAAGACGTGGTTCTGCTAGCAGGCTGGGGAACCCAGACAGAGATGGAACCCATTAAATGGTTTGTATGAATGTGTATTGTTATCAGGGTGGGGGTGGGTGGGTGGTTATTATTTTATTATTTTTATTATTTTATGTTTTCTTTTCTTATTTCTTATTTAATGTTTTTATATTAAATATTCTAAACAGGGGCGCCAAACTCAAGGCCCAGGGTCCGGATCCAGCCCGCAGGATGCTTAGATCTGGCCCACAGGGCTGTCCTGGGAACAACAAAGGATTGGCCTGCGGTGCTTCTGCCAGAGAAAATGGAGCTCTGGAGAGCCACGGGCAAGCCCTCCTGAGCTCCATTTTCACTGGCAGAGGGTTGCAAGAGGCCATCGCAGCCGAAAATGGAGCATATGACGGCCGTGGGGGCCCTCCTGAGCTCTGTTTTCACTTGCAGAGGATTACAGGAGGCTGTCGCAGCCAAAAAACGGAGCTTGGGAGCCCGTTTTTGCTGGCAGATCACTCGGGCTACCACAGGCACCCCAACACAAGTGATGTCAAACTGGCTACACCTATCTTGGCCATGCCCACCCCGCCCCCCTAAGGTGAAACACAACCCTGGTGTAGCCCTCAATGAAATCGATTTGATACCCCTGTTCTAAACTGTAGAAATGGTGGTAGATTTTAGGAGAAACCCTCCCATACTGCCACCTCTTACAATACTAAACAACACAATATCAACAGCAGAGACCTTCAAGTTTCTAGGTTCTATCATATCTCAAGACCTAAAATGGACACCCAACATCAAAAACGTCTTCAAAAAAGCACAACAAAGAATGTTCTTTCTGCACCAACTCAGAAAGCTCAAACTGCCCAGTTCTAGAGAGGAATGATTGAGTCTGTCGTCTGCATCTCTATAGCTGTCTGGTTTGGTTCTGCAACCCAACAGGACAGACACAACTTCAGAGGATAATTAGGACTGCAAAAAAAAAAAAAAAAAATTGCTACCAACCTGCCTTCCATCGAGGCCCTGTGTGCTGCACAGAGTCAAAAAGAGGGCTGTGAAAATATCTAAAGACCCCTCACATCCTGGACATAAATTGTGTCAACTTCTACCCTCAGAATGACATTATAGAGCATTGCACATCAGAACAACTAGACACAAGGACAGTTTTTCCCCACATGCCATCACTCTGCTAAACAACTAATTCCTCCCACAACACTGTCAACCTATTTACTAAGACTGTATTACTATTATTGTTCTCATCCTTCCTATTACCTATCTCCTTCTACTTACGACTATAACTTTGTTGCTTGCATCTTTATGATTTATATTGTTTTATTTAGTTTCCCAGTATGATTTTGATTGCTTATTTAATATCCTATGACTATCATTATGTGTTGTATCTTATGATTCTTCATGAATATATATATATATATATATATATATATATATATATATATATATATATATATATATATATATATATATATATATATATATATATTATGTAAACTGAGAGCTTTTGCACCGAAGACAAATTCCTTGTGTGTCCAATCACATGTGGCCAATAAAGAATTTTATTGTGTAAGCTTCCTTCAGCTGCAACTTACTATTTGTGCTCCATAAGCAGCAATATAAATTTTCTAAAATAAATAAATAACTTAATAGACACATATCTTTTCAATGGAAATTCTGGTCCCAGAAAAATTGTAGCCATAAGTTGAAGACTACCTGTATACCAAACAATATAACCTGCTCCCATCATCCAATGTCACTCAGTTCCAAATATTTAAGTTACCAGATGGCTTGTCCCCAAATTTGGCTTTGCTTCCAATTTACTTGTTTTTTTAAAGAGGCAATCAGAGGGGATCAGGAAAAAAAAACAAGCGGTGAGATGCCAGAATCGCCAGGTTACCTATTCCATTGTGAAGGTAAAGACATCCAGTCCTGCAGTACACTACTCATTTTCTTCTCACATACTGTATATTTATTTCTATTCTTCTTACATTTTTCATTTCATTCAGGTGGCCTTTTCTGCTCTCTTATGATCCCATTGTGTTAAAAGAAAGCAGTAAGAGATCAAAAGAGAAGTACTATATGTTAGAAATGCCGCACACATCTATAAAGCAAGAGATACAGCAATTCTGTTAGATTTCATGAAGAAAAGAAGAATGGGATGTTAGGAAAAGATGATATTTCATAAGGGTTTTTTAATATCGTAGAATAGAGATACCAGTATGACCACTATTTCCCCCATTTATTTTTTTTTTTAAAAAAAAGTCATTTAAAGGGCTTCTGAAGATTAGGAAAAAAAAAACTTCTGAGTTACCTGGTTTTGTTTTAAATTTTCTATTGTTTAAACCAATACTGTAATCTGGAATATGACCCAAGAAAACTATCACCTTCAAAAAATATGCAGAAAAGAGAAACCAGCTCACATGCAACAATCAAAAATGTCATAAGCTTTTAGAGGGAAGAAGGGAAAAAGAAAGAAATACACACCCCACAGCCTTTCATCCAACTTAACAGTGCTACAATTATTAATGGACCATCTGAAAGCATTTCAGCTATCATAGGATCCAAGAGCAAAGCTACTTCTGATCTCAAGCAAAGTTTCATCTGATTTGTCTTTTAAGGGTAAAGGAAAGGCACTTCTGACACCAACTGCTAACAACACCTCAACTTTTTTTCACAGACAGAAACTTAAGCTTTGAGTACACCATTTTTTTTAAAAAAAAATTCTTACTCATATACAGCATTCTGTTTTGGATTGCAGATGTGATAAAAAGAGTGAGCTCACTGTTTCAACCACAGACGTGATGAAAAATCTAAGAACAACCTGCTAAGAACCTGTTGCTCACAGGAGATGGTGAGCAGCGATTGTGCGGTGATTGAACACCAAAATACACAACACATTCATACAGAATGTTTGTTTTCCCATACAGAAAGCACCGATGCACAGTTCCAAGAAGGTTCCACACCCATTTGCACTATTCAGGTGACCCTGAGGGCACAGGTAAACCTCCAGGTGACCTCAATGGCTCTCAGAAAGAGTGCTAATGACCAGGAATATAAATCCTTCCATTCAGTCAGAATTGAAGAGGCTTCTTCGAATGAGAAATGAAATGTCTTCAAGGAAAAACCAAGAAAATCACCTTTGGGACAACCATGACCAGGATGACTGAGAATGCATGCATTTAGACATGCATGGCATGGGACTTGGTTACTTGAGAATACACCAATCTCCCATACCATCTGCCCAGCCAATTTGTGCTCCGGGTTCCTTCAGTTAAGCAATGTCATTTATTGGGATCCTAGGAGCAAGCCTTCTCTCACACATGCCTTCCCTCTGGAATAAATTCTCCCTTGATCAAAATGGACCTCTGTCCTGCTGGTGTTTCGAAGGGGCCTGAAATCCTGGCTCTTCACCCAGTAGGGATGACTGAAACTTCACTTTAACCTAGTTTTTTTGTTGTGGTTTTATTGTTTCCAACTAATTTGTTATTCTGGCATCTCTACCCTTCTTTTGTTTCTTGTTGCTTTTATTGTCTTGTTTTCCATATTTTAAATCATCTGTAAATCTCCCAGAGCCACTGGGAGCCAGGCAGCATATAGATTTAAATAATAACAACAGCAGCTGTCAAACTCAGATAGAGCAGAGGTCATCAATAAGACAAAGATGAGAAAAAAAGATAAAGACCTATAAATAATGGACCATTGTAGGATAATAAAAGAAAAAGGTGATATTACCTGTGCTTGTTATACCAGAAGAGGCATAAAAGCACACTTTTACTGGCAAAAGAGTAGTGTTATACATATTGGATAATATCTTGCTTTCCTAGGATGTTTTCAGGAATAAAGTTGCAAGTATAGGTCCTGTTAACTCATAGCACTAATGGAAGCAAACCAAAATATGATATTTTTGGTGAACAAGAAAATAGCAGGAGTATTCTGTGTCTTCCCCAGAAACCATCAGAGGAATTATAAAGCCTGTGTCTGAAACTTTTCCTCCTGATTTAGCTTTACTACAAGAAATGCCAATAATTCCATAAAAAGAACCATTCCATAAAATTTGGCTTTGCTCAGTTTCTCATCTTTTTCTTCCCAACCTAATGACCCTTTCATCTTTTTTTTTGAGAATATGGACCAAGAAAAAAAAATGGTAAGCAAACGATAGCATTTCAGGAACAACTGTCTACTATAAACCACCTTAGGTGATGAACACTAGTGTCTGATCAGGATTCATACATTGCATTTAGCCATCATTTGCTTAATTCATGTTTGTGGAATAAGTCACCATTGGTTATATTTACGCAATATGCTAAACCACCATCGGGGCTCATAAATCACAATAGCTGGGTTTACAGCATGCTCAGGCAGCACTAAATAAATCACATTATTTAGTGCTCTGTGTGGACCCAGCTTTATTTATCCACTTCATTCAGTAGGCAACATCAGAGAGAAGAAATTCAGTCTCAGCCAAGCCCCAAGAACATTGCACCTCTTAAGATCAGTGGCTTCCAAATAAACATTGGTCTGTCCAGAACAATGATCCCATGCACCTCACATTATGCTCATTAAGGCAGTGCAGAGAGTGGTGAGGATGGCAGAAAAGGTTATTAAGTGTTGTATCTTATGATCCATGATGAATGTATTTATGATGACTATGATCATGATTCATCACTTATATCTTTTGTGTACACTGAGAGCTTATGCACCAAAGACAAATTCCTTTGTGTCCAATCACACTTGTCCAATAAAGAATTCCATTCCAAAATAAAAGACTTGCTGCAAGAAATCACTAAACACCAAATTGAACTTAAACTGGAACTATTTTTATTAGGACTAACTACGGATCAATACCCCAAAAAGATAAAATATATTATTCTACATATATTGACAACAGCCAGAATAGCTTTTGCACAAATGTGGAAAGGACCCAACATCCCCCACCCCCCAAGAAGATGTAGTTATAAACAAACTATTGGAATGTGCAGAAATGGACATGCTCACGTTTGAAATGAAGGAGAGGGAGAATTCCGAATATTACAACGTATGGCATAAATGGTATGAATGGTTAGAAGATAGATATAAAAAAATAAGAAAATAGAAAATGCAATTATTATAAGAGACCTTAAGAGAATAATAGGCTAGACATATAGATCATAAGACATATAATATAAATGTAACTATAGATAGACACAATAGATACTGTGGATTTATAGAAAGAAAATGTATATATTAAGATATATAAAATGAATATTTGTCGATGCCAAAACTGCATATGAGATTTATATTTGTGAAAAATATAATAAAAATCTATTTAAAAAAAGAATTCCATTCCATTCCATTCTGTTCTGTTCTGTTCAATTCCTTCTATCCAGGACATGGCATATAAATGATGCTTGATTAAGATCCATAGTATTGTCTGGGATGCCATACATCCTCTCCATGACCGGTTTTCCTCATTACTTTCTGAGAAGAGGCTTCGTGGTACCTGAAGCTGAACATCTAGATTCAGTTACAGCTTTGATCCATGTAGTATCTTTCTCTTTCTGCTGTGTATTCAAAATGGACAGTGATAGGTAGGTAGGTAGATAGGAGGGTAGGTAGGTAGGTAGGTAGGTAGGTAGGTAGGTAGGTAGAAAGGTAGAAAGAAAGAAAGAAAGAAAGAAAGAAAGAAAGAAAGAAAGAAAGAAAGAAAGAAAGAAAATGGCACCTAGACTTATATACCATTTCACAATACAGCCCTCTCTAAGTGGTTTACAGAGTCAGCCTTTTGCCCCTAACAATCTGGCTCCTCATTTTATCAACCTCAGAAGGCTGAATCAACCTTGAGCCACTCAGAATTGAACTCTTGGAGTGAACTGCCAATTAGCCCTGCATACTGTGTGTGTGTGTGCACGCGCATACTGTGTGTATGTATGTATCTATCTATAACTATCTATCTGTCTGTCTCTCTATTGCATGTGTATATCTGTGTGTATGTATGCATGTGGATATAAATATATTTTCTTTTGAAGGCAGGCAACAGAATTTCATTTTCAATCTGTGCCAGTGTGCTCACAGTAAAAAAAAAAAAGAGTGTCAATAAAGGCTATCTTATCTTATTATCTTATCTTGCTGTTGCTTGATAGAAGCTTGGTAGCATAACTAGAAGCATCCTACCTTTAGAATCATCCTACCTTTGGATCTCTGGTAGAAACAGCAGCAAACAAAAAGCCTGCTGCTTCACACACAACTACTCACTCAGTCTGATAGAAGTGCTGCTGCTGCCACCAACAGACCAATTTTAGGAGAGCTACTGCACCACCTGGCCCTTTTGAGTCTTGAATTAACATTCTGTGTGCGGGGGAGGGGAGAATAGCTATCTTCCTCCTTTCCAAATATTGTGGTTATAAGGGCATCCCACTTTAACGCACAGGGTGTTTTCCTAGCGCTTCCCAGAGACATAAGCAGAAGAGAAGCAAACTGCTGTGGTTGGAAGCACTGTTCAATTGTCTGCTGTGGCTTAATAGTGGGCAGTGACCAATCAGATCCAAATTAACAGGCGCACAGAAGTAAAGGACATGCTGGAGGGAAACAAGCTTAATGCAAACAAGAGCCAGAAGCAATTTATTAGGAAGTCCAAAATAGTTCTCCTACTTCAACCTCCTACTTTGTGGCTCTTCCAACTGCAGCTATTCTGACCCAGCCAAGAAGTCATCAAAGCTGCAACCACCTGGAACTGAAGCAGTTCTCTGTCTACAAGCAATAAACGTGGCAGCGTGTTGATACGTTTTCTTCTCTTGATGTGCCTCCTAGTCTTATTTATTGCTCTCCATTCTCGAAGGAAAGGCTCTGGCCAAGTCATGGCAAGCTTCAGGACTTATTGTCAGCTTTTGGGATGGATGCAAGGGGACATATAGCTGTGGAAGACCAGCAGCTTGAAAAGCAGATGCATTCTCTATTGCAAAAGTGGCATTATGGTTAATGATCTAATTTCACTGACATCTAGATTAAAGCCATCTTTCAATGTCTAATTAATCTGAGCAGTTATGACCAGACCAAGTGAGCTGGTCTAAAAGAATGGACTGTAGGCTAGTTCAAGATAAATACTCAGTCCAGGGCTTTGATTTGGAACCATATCTGATGGGCACCTGAAGTAACACAGGTATTTATAGTCCATAGAAAACTGAAGAAACTCTACAACAGGGGTCTCCAACCTTGGCAACTTTAAGTATGGAGGACTTCAGCTCCCAGAATCCCTCAGCCAGCTGGCTGAGGGATTCTGGGAGCTGAAGTCCTCCATACTTAAAGTTGCCAAGGTTGGAGACCCCACTCTACAACACTCTTGGAATTCTTTTCAACTATGTTGGGATGAAATATGGCTTTTCCCAAGGATTTTCACAATATCCAGTTGACAAATGCCAAAATAGAAACGGTTGTTCCTTCTCTGGTCTTCCTCTATAAGGTGCATTCTTGCCCGCTTTACATGACTTGTCTGAAGTTATTTAATTACAACCTGCTTGTGTAATTACCCCGCAGCTGATATCCTGCCACCGAAGTGTAACTGAGGAATGGTGTATAAACATTGATGTTTTCCAGTAAGTTCCTTTTAAGCAATGCCCATATTGTTTCAATTTTAATGCAATGAACATTTTTGTCAGCAAAGATGAAGGAAGAGGTAAGAAGCAATGCTTCCTTTCAAAACTAAGCCACTTTCATGCTCTAAGGCAGGGGTGGGCAAACTTTTTGGCTCGGGGGCCGCATTCACTTTTAAAATTTGACAGACGGGCCGGGTCAGCACAAGATTTTTTGGGAATCGCCCCCTTCTCTTCCTCCTTCCCCTCCCTCGGAGGCCCCTGAGTCAGGAGTTGCTACTGCCGGCACGGCTCCACGCGGCTCCAGTCCCACGTTGCCTCGGGAAGGGAAAGGCAAAAAGGAAGAGCCGCGGCGGTGCTTTGCAACAGCAGCAGCGGCACCGGAGGTTCAGGCTCAGCGGCTCCTGGTTTTGCCTTTCCCTTCCCAAGGCAACGCGGGACTGGAGCCGCGCGAGCTGCGCCGGCGGTAGCAACTCCTGACAGCCCCAGCCGGACACCCGGGCAGAACTGCCTGTTGCTGCTGCGGGCGCTGCTGCGGGTGTCTGGCTGCCCAAGTAAAGAACCGCACCAGCTCAGGGCAACTGTGAGGAGCAAGAGGGGAGAGGCAGAGAAGGAGGCAGAGAAGGAGGAGAGCACCTGGCCAGTTGGGGAGGCTTCTTGTGCTGCGAAAGAGGCGGCTAATGATCTCGGCTCCGCTCTGCTTCTCCAACATCCGGCGCTGCCCTGTTCTGTGCGCCGGCTGCTCGGACTTGCTGGGCCTGACACAGAACAGGGTGGCGCTGGATGTTGGAGAAGCAGAGCGGAGCCGGAGAACATTAGCCGCCTCTTTTGCAGCACAAGAAGAACAGGGTGGTGCCGGACCATTGGAGAAGCGGAGCAAAGCCGGAGATTAGTAGCTGCCTCTTTCGGCACAGAAAGCTTCCCCCAACCAGCCGGCTGGTCTCCTCCTTCTCTGCCTGTTTGTTCTGTATGGCCGAGGAGGAGGAGACCAGCTGAGAAGCACGCTGCCAGGCGGGGCCACGCGGTGCAGGGCAATACGCCACTGCCCAGCCCTGGCTTGGGAAAGCAGTGGGCGTTCCCGGGCAGTGGCCTTGGCCCCGCTAGCAGGGAAGCAGCTGCCCAGCTCCGTGTTGTGTGTGCAATTTTTTGGCGCGCGGCGTGGGTCTCTTTGGCCGCCCCAATTTTTTTTTCAGAGGGAATTTTTTTTTTCAGAGGCGGGCCGTATTAAAATGACCAACGGGCCGGATGTGTCCCGCGGGCCGTAGTTTGCCCACCCCTGCTCTAAGGAGAACTGTATCTGTTGGTATTCTGATGGGAATTGCTTAGAAAAGTCAACCACTGCAGAAAGCCACAACTATTCTTTACAAACAGAACCTATAACCCCTTATTTTATTTCCTGGCAAGTCAGAATTACAGGCACTTTCACACTTTGGGGAGCCAGCATGCTGATTCTGCTTTAAAATGATAGCATTTCAGCCAATCGTTCTTTAGGGTGGTTGTAGCGAATGGCTATCAGAGCATCCCCTACCTCTTTTACAGAATGTCTATAATAACAGTGCCAAGAAATTGGGCATTAACCCACTGCAAAAGTAGGACAATCATTTTCATGGACTAGTGGAGGCTGCTGTAGACATTCACTGGGCACCCTTCTGTCCTAGGTAGACTGAGCTGTAAATGCAGACATAGGCCAGATGCTAAAATTACTGTGCAAAAAGGATATCAAATTTTCCTCCAGCTCAGCCTGATGAGATTCCAATGCAAATCTGCATCTTTTGAAACTTACCACCTGTGCACTCGTGTAAGAACATTAAGGCCGGTTGGATTCTCTCCAAAAACAATCATGAATGACTTAGTAATCATCCCCATCATCCCATTCACAAGGGATCCTGCTCTTGTTTTTATACTCACATTTGAATATCCCATATTCAACACTGCCTTGCTCATCTATTGGACAATCAATCCTTTAAAATAAATGTTCAGCATAAACCAAAACCGGTCCTTCTTTTATGTCAGCAATATGCAATTTTCTTTATCCCCATTTTTTATTTATTTATCAGATTTAGATAATGTCCATCTTACTGTCTAAGTGACTCTGGGAAGTTTACAAATCAAAGCTATAAAGGAATACGATTAAAAACGGAGTTAAAACCAAATTGAAAAGAAGTTAAAAGGCAGAAAGTGTGCCCTGAAGCTCTTAAGTTTACCTACTTTCATTCCAATTTCCAGGAGTGTAATAATGGTGCAATTCTGGGTTTCTGTGCACATATATGAATATAAACGTGGCTTTCAGAATAACAGAGTTGGAAGGGATCCTTGGAGGTCTTCTAGTCGAACCCTCAAGCAGGAATCCCTACATCATTTCAGACAAATGGTTGTCCAATCTCTTCTTAAAAACCTCTAGGTTTCCTCAAGGTTTAAACCACAAAACAAATGCATTATCTTGAAGTCCTTCTCATCATTTCTTGTTAAACTTCAGAGTTCAAAAAGTTGGGAAATTCTATCTTTTCCATTGATAACCAGCAGGCTCATTCTTATTGTAACAGAAAGTTTGCTTTAAAGGAGCTTTCCCCATGTATCATCTTCAGAGAAGACTGTATTATAACTCCCAACATTTGTGGCAAGTACAGGTAATTATTCGTCTTATGAAGGATGATTTGACTGATGATTTGATTAGGAGTCTTCTAGAGCAGGGGTCTCCAACCTTGGCAACTTTAAGACTTATGGACTTCAACTCCCAGAATTCCTCAGCCAGCTTTGCTGGCTGAGGAATTCTGGGAGTTGAAGTCCATAAGTCTTAAAGTTGCCAAGGTTGAGACCCCTGTTCTAGAGGAACCATGATAATCTTTTTTTTAAAAAAAAATTAAATTAAATATTTTTTATTCAGAGTTTCAAACAAATTTTTTATAAAAGAGAAAGACGTTCTCGCATTTTGCAACATTGTCGAAACAGTATGCATATCTATTAGTGTCAATTAAGTTCATTTACTTCAAATATATCTATAACTCATTTGCTAAATCCTTACTTGTTTGTATTGTTAAGTTACAATAGTTATTTATTTATATTACATATATACATAACTATATACACATTCGTCCTTTTTCCTATTTCTTTAATCATTTTCACTAAACATCTTCCTTTTTACTCAACCATTTGTACCATGTATTCCATATTATAAAGAAGTCTCCTTCTTCCTTGATTTTTAATATCATGGTTAATCTAATCATGAAACCATGATAATCTAAATACACCATGTCAAAGATAGGGTAACTCATTCCTCCTCTTACCACTCACACAAAAGTTGGCCTGAACTCAGATCTTAGTTGCAAGACTAACATTCCTAAATGGCTACTGCATACATAAACGGTCCTGACACTTATTTGATCTTCACAACACTGTTGACAGTCGGCTTAAATGTTGCAGTTTTACAAGACATTTGTTTCCGAGATAAATTTTGCTAAATTGTTGCATTATAAAGGAAACACTTAGACTTCACTGACATTTACTGACTCTTCATAATGTTACTACCCATGTTCCAGTTTGTGCTGTGAATATATGCGGGGGGCAAGTAACACAACCAAGTTCTTTTGCTTTTTCAGTGGGCAATAATGAGATGCCCCCTTTTTTCTGCCCAGTGGATTTCCATAAACAAGATAGTCTTTCTCTTTCCTTAAAAATGGAAATAAGAGCATAGGCTTTGGATTCCCACTTGAAGCCTTGTGCTGGCAGTTATGGCACTTGCTCTAGGCCAGGGGCATCAAACTCAAGGCCCACGAGCCAGATCCGGCAGGCAGGGTGCTTAGATCTGGCCCATGGGACCGCCCTGGAAATAGTGAAGGACCGGTCCATAGTGCCTCTGCCACTCCCTTTTGGCTGGCAGAGCCAAAAAACAAAACAAAAGGAGAACAAAACAAAACAAAACAAAAGGAGAAATGTTTCCCCTTTTGCATCTGAGCATGCAAGAAGGGACGGGAAAAGACAAAGGGGAAGAGGAAAGGGAAAGAAAAAGATGGGAAGATGGGAAGAGAGCAAGGAGGGAAAAATAAGGAAAGAAGGGAAAGAAGAAGAAAGGAGAATGAAGAGCAGAGGTGGTATTCAGCCAGTTCTGACCAGTTCTGGAGAACCGGTAGCAGAAATTTTGAGTAGTTCGGAGAACTGGCAAATCCCACCTCTGACTGCCCCGCCCCCAATCTATTCTCTGCCTCCCGAGTTCCAGCTGATTGGCTGGGTCTTCTTTGGTTGCCCCACCAGGAGAACAGAGCTGGAAAGCAGGTTAGTGGGGTGGGGAGGGAATGGGGATTTTGAAGTAACCTCTGCCCAGGAGTGGGGTGGAAATAGAGATTTTATAGTATCCTTCCCCTGCCACGCCCACCAAGCCATGCCACGCCCACCAAGCCATGCCACGCCCACCAAGCCATGCCACGCCCACCAAGCCACACCCAAAGAACCAGTAATAAAAAAAACATGAACACCACCACTGATGAAGAGGGAGGGAGGGAGGGAGGGGGAGGGAGGGAGGAAGGAAGGAAGGAAGGAAGGAAGGAAGGAAGGAAGGAAGGAAGGAAGGAAGGAAGGAAGATTATAATGAGAGGAAGGGAGGGTCTCAGGGAAGTCCTGCCTTAGCACTTGGCCACCACAGGTGCCCCTGACACAAGTTGAGTTGGCCATGCCCACCTTGGCTACACCTACCTCAGCCACCACCCCCGGTCCCCCCAAGGCCAAACACAACCCTGATGCGTCCCTCAATGAAACCAAGTTTGACATCCCTGCTCTAGGCAAACTGCCTATAAGGAAAAGCAGGATTCTGAAGCATGTCTTTTTTAAAAAAAAAAAATGTTCAAAATCATTTAGAAATGGGTGTATTTGCATTTCCCAGCATGATTGCTCATTGCAATGAGTCTTTGGAACAGTAACACTTACCCGATAACATAACTTGCTCTTGTGATACAATGCAACTGTGTGTATCACTTAAAATCAGATCCTCTTAAGTGCCCTTGTCAAAGCATGAACTCTTCCCCAATTTTGCTTTGAACAAATTGCACTATTTGCCAGGCATTGTCTGTTTTGTTACTATTGCAAAATGCTGCCAGGTGTTGAAAATACAAAGCAGCATGCAAATATTTTAACAATTAAATGCAATGTTCTGCACCGATGTTTATTTGTCACTTGGAACAGAAGGCAGAAGAGCTGAATGAGCAAGTCCCATAAAACCAAACATACTTAGCTTTTGTAACAGCTAGATTCATATCCCACCATTCCTTCAAGAGTGGGGTACCATTCACTCCACAACTTCTTCCAAATTTTCCCCACAGCAGTCCCATGAATCTACCTGCACTGAAAGAGAGCAACTGGCCCTAAAATACCAATGAACATAGCTGACTGTAGTTGACTAGAATATGAATTTCCCAAACCTAAATTTTGGACTTGTGATGCGACACCTGTAAAAATACGGCATACTTCACTTAATCCTCCAAGGAAAAATTGAAGGCAAATGAGGTCCAGGCAAAAGAAGAACATCATGGCTTCAAAATCTAAGGGACTGGTTTGGACAAAGCTCAGCAGCACTTTTTCTTGTGGCTGTTGATAAAAATAGGATCGGCAACATGATTGCCAATGTCCGATGATGGATATAGTGGAGGTGGTGGTAGTAGTAGTAGTAGAAGTACTAGTAGTGGAGGAGGAGGAAGAGGAAGAATGAGGAGGAAGGAGGAAGAAGAGGAGGAGGAGGGGGAGGAAAAAGAAGAAGAAGAAGAAGAAGAAGAAGAAGAAGAAGAAGAAGAAGAAGAAGAAGAAGAAGAAGAAGAAGAAGAAGAAGAAGAAGAAGAAGAAGAAGAAGAAGAAGAAGAAGAAGAAGAAGAAGAAGAAGAAGAAGAAGAAGAAGAAGAAGAAGAAGAAGAAGAAGAAGAAGAAGAAGAAAGAAATCTAAATTCAACATTTCAACTAAAACACCTGACAGCTCTGGCTGAGTTCATCTGCCATGCCTCAAGTTCAATTATGTTGTCTATATACAGCTGGATCAGAACTTCCTTATCACCTTATGATAAGGAAATTCTGGTCCATCTTTACATACCCATGATGGCAGGGTTCTCATAGTCATATGGTTCAGCAAACTCATTGGTGCATACCCTCCTTGCATAATTGAGATCTTCATCCCTTCAGTAGGACATCCTTTCCTGTTGCAAGGTGAACCACTTGGGGTGAATCAAAGTTTGTCCAAAACCACATTTATCTACCCAATGACAATAATTGATTATTTTTATCATCTTCTGAAACACAGGCCCATTGAACCATATTCCAAGTCTAGAACCATGAACCACTGAAGTCCTGTGCTTGATTTTCTACAGCTTATGTTAACTCCTCCACATTTTGAGTACCATGCTATGATGTGCAGTTCCAGTCAGTTCTCATGTTAAGGCATGGACAAATGGGGAAAGGTTCACCATGAAAAGGTTGAATGCTCATTTTATTGTGAAAGGGTATAAAATGCAGGAGTCTCCAATTGTGAATCTCCAATGTATCTCGATGCCAATCTATTGTACATGAGAAAAGCTCCCGCACACCTTTATGTATTATGGAATCATTTTGCATTTCTTAAAATGTCTGGAAAGAAAACAACCATCCTCTAGACTGGGAAAAGCACCCACTCCATTAAAAAACAACAACAACCAGATATTATATTGGAAGAAAATGCCATCTTCGAGTGAATGATAAATGCTTCTAAGCAGTGTAATAAAGAGAAAACTATTCCACTCCATCTATAAAATCATTAGCTTAACTTTCATTCATCAGAAATAGTGCAGAGATAATCACTAATTAAGAACTGGAATCTCTTTAACAATACGTAGAAAAGACTTTGAGAGATAACATAGCAAACAAGGACGTGATCTTACCATAGATATCGAACCCCTATTTCTCTGAAAGCTTTAAATAGAAATTGGGGGGGGGGAGAGACAATGCTTCCAGGAGGTTGGGGTTTGCTCCATCAATTAGAAAATATGTAGGTATAATAAGTATGTCCCCTCGAGGGACAGATTTACAAAAAATAAAAAAGTTTGGCTCAGGATTTAAACTGAACAGAAATGCAAGGCAAATCGGCAAAAAAGAGGCAGACTTAGGGAGACCATGTTATAAAAGAGAGAGAGAGAGAGAGAAAGATTCTCACCAACTTCTAAAATGCACAAAAACAGAAAGCCTATCCATGAGTTATAAATGAATAAATAAATAAATGAATGAATAAATAAATAAATAAATAAATAAATAAATAAATAAGCAAGCAACTTTGGTTTTAGATTACAATAATGATTTTTTGCCCATTTCCACCCCTCCAGTGAATCCAAATCTTTGAGAAGGGCCCCTAATAGTCTCAGTTGGCAGGGGTAGCCAAACCACCTACAATGCTCATGAACTGAGCCTTCCGTTTTGCAAACATTTCAGAACAATGCTTCAATGACTCATTGGCTAACTTCACACATCCCATGAAGGCACTCTCTGTTGCCCAAGCCATAATGCCATTCATGAAAGGAATTTACAAACCAGGATTGACAGATCGAGGGGCTGAGTCATCTTACCATACTAAGCCATTGCCAAACAAGGAACCAATAAAGAAGAATAGTTGTGGCTTAGGGTTGAAATGAGGAGTCCTTGGTGCTCTCTGAGCTTGGATGTTTTCTTGGAGGTATGTTTCATCACCCAAAATAAGTAACATCATCAGTACTAGTTTGGGGTAATGAAATGTCTGCAAGAAAACAACCAAGCTCAAAGAGCATCAAGAATCCCTCAAATAAGGAACATTGTGGTATAATCCCAAAGGTGCTTTTTCAAGAGGCCACTGGACTTTCTGGGTTTTCTTTGAAGATGTTTCGCTTTCTCATCCAAGAAGCTTGGGGTAGAATGAGTATTAGAATGGCAGATAGATCCTGTTGAGAAAAGGTTCCCTGATGATTCTGCCTTTAATGACAAGCTGAGAACAATCATTGGGACATTGGCTTCTTCAGGACTGAAGCAGCAGTTCAATACCCACAGGTAAATTAAAAATAGACTTTGGAGAGACTTCTTATGAAGTGTGCTTTACTGCAGGAAGGGGAAAAACAAGTTTCTGCATGCTTCTCATTAAGAGAGCAATAATTTAAACCTAAACCAAGCTATCTAAGCATCTAAAACACTGACGACTTACCCCACTTGATGCAAAGTAAATTATCAAATAAATCTTCAGCTTAGGGTTGCAAGGGGAAATTGCTTTTGACTTCTTTCAAAAGCTTCTTCTACACGGTGATAATGTTTGCTGCAATATATACATATGTAACTAGGAGCCTATCTTAATCACAGTTTACTACGCCTTTCACTTGTTTGAGCAAATGTGCCACAAATTATGTTTTTTTTAAATCTCTCTACATACTCTGGATTACTATTATCTACCTTCCGAATCCCTGCTACTCTTTTAAATCTTTCCCTAAAGGAACATTTTGATATTTCCCTAAACATTTCTCCTTTCTTATAGTTAAATTACAAATCTTCCAACAATGTACTTAGGTGTCTCAAATCCTTCCTACTACAGAACCTGACTCTCGATTTCTCATCAATCAGATTTCTCAGCAAGGATTTATGAAAAAATACTTTAAAATATTTTAAGAACTTTAATGCTTGCTAATACTTAACAAGCATGAGAGGTCTTCTTTCTAAATCACAAATCTATGTGAATGCAGGATTTTGGTCTTATATTATGGGAATTCTAAAAGCCTTCACCCATAACTTCATTCATATTTCAGTGTATCAACTTCTAGCATCACAACCACAATTTAGCTAAAATGTTATATCTCCACCCAAAATAATAGACAACATAGTTATGCATCAACAGCATACTAATAAATATGGCTCTAATAAAGGCTATAATTCTTGTAGGACACTGATTGAAGACTGATGTTGGGGGGGGAAACACAGGGAACATATTTATCTACAAGGTCCCTTCCAACTCTGATTATCTGTAATACTGTAAGTGCCTGTTAGACCTACACATAAAGGAGCCATCACAAAAGATTGGACAGGTAATATTTCCAAGAGGAATACTGATTATCGTTAGCTAAATTCTCCATGAACTTTCTCTTACAAAGGGAATTGAGAGCCAAAGAGCCTCTCACTATTAATTTTAATACCTCAGTTCTTTTCCATTTTTATTCACTGTGGCTGGTTCCCTGTTGGTTTTTCACCCAGCAACAATCAGATGATCTGGTTCTGCTCTAGACTGCATTAAATATGTTTGATATTATTGCAGATTGCAAAATATTGAATACTGCTAAGAGCAGCAGAAAAACTGAATGATAAATAAGAAACAATCTGAAGTCTTAGTGGAAAGCCTGAAAAATGCCGTATGACTTCTCCTTGAGAAACTACTCCAAAGGGAATGCAGAAAATGCCTGACTCTTGTCTTCCTTTGGGTGGACACTGAATACATAAAGAGAAGGTCTTCACAACCAGAAGGTGACTAGAACATGCCTCACTGGTGTTACTTTATCCAAGGACTTCTGTTTTCTATACTGATTTCCATTTTGGAAATGGCATGCATTGCCAGAGGTTTGCATTGTTGTATACATGGCAAGACCCATAACATAATCCTAGATGCACATAATCCTAGATGCACCTAGATGCATAATCCTAGATTACCATTCAGTTCTTCTACGTAAGTGACCTGATTGAAGAAGTAGCAGCAATCTTTGCCATCTCCCTGCTACAAGCAGAAGAAAAACTGAGCTCTACAGAACAGTATCAGGCAAGTCAATGGGGCAAGTGTGACAATGGTGGAGGAAGTGGGCCAACCCATGATGGATTCTCCAATTATGGAGACAGTTTGCCCCACAGTTTTTAGATATCTTGATCATTAGATCCGTTTCTTCCCAAGCTACTCAGATATTCACGTCCTTTGTTGAATGTTATAGTTGGAGAAGGGGAAGGAAGATGAGGAGGTAGAAGTGAAAGATCTTACAGCACCAACTCTAGAGTTATGTTAGAGTTAGTTATGTGACAATAACATAGCACTCAAAACTCGGTGAGAATGCTATCAGGGTTGAGATGTCCAGACCAGAAGGTGCGAGAGAAGGAAATCTCTTTCCCTATTTCTACCCTAAGCTATTTCAGAGCAAGGAAATAAAAAATTCAAAACAGAGGAAAAGCAGTAATTACCAAAAAGCCTTTGTGTTTTGCCTGCGATAGGGACATATTTCTTTTCCCAAGGAACGCCACTGATGTCACACGCTAGTAGGATGTGAATTGTTTCATGACATTATACTAGTTTTCCTGACATACTATATAGTCTTGACAGCTTAGGGAAAGAAAGAGCAGCAGGGAAGAGAAAAAAATCAGTAAGCTGGGAGGAACAGACCAAATACATATCTATCCATCCCGAGACAGGATATAGGCTGACCAAGAAACCTAATACCACCCACAGAGAAGCAATTTCTTGAGCTGCTGTGCCATCTTAAGGGAAACTTAAGATGACTATAAATGGAGCCCTTCCATCTGTCCTTTTCTATATCTCCTTCCCACTTTAATTACTGTACAGTACTGAGCGTCTTACTTACGATACCACAGGTGTGGAAGAGTGGGCACTGTGGATTTGCCCCTAAACATTTAACACGTTGGTGGTACAACTGAAATGTGGCTTTGAAGAGCAAGTCTGAAAATTATACCGCTTAAGAGGCTCTGCAGGAATGCAGGAGCATATTAGCAGGCTCTATGCCAAAAAAGAAAAGGAAAAAAAAAAGTGGATGTATTTTGCCCCAGAATATGAGTCAAGAGAAGTCAAACTAAGACTTGCTTACAGGGAATGCAGAGATGCAAAATGTCCTTACAAAATCAGTGATTTGGAAAACAATAAGTAGGGATAACACCCATCTGATGATTAGGCATCACTTCCTAAGATTAAGTGATATGAACTACTTTCTAAAAAGCTCACCTTCTTTGATCACCTGATTGGAAGGACTTGAATATAAAAGTACATTCTTGTGAGACCCTAGATAAGACAGGTGTTCTATTTGGAGGTCTGTACTCAGTAATCTTATTTATATACCTCAGCCAGACACAAATACCTTATAGATTCCTTCTTGCTCCCAGTTCTCAAATATATTATTCTGCAGCTAGTTAATTTTTGCTCCTTAACCCAAAGCAGATCTTCCTGCAGCCTTGAGGACTAGACCAGGTCTTGTTCTCGCTTCCTAATTGATACTGTTGGGCTTTTAACTTGGTCTCCCCAGCCTTGTGAGCAACACATAGTAGCCTTCAAACTTAAGTAGCCACTGAAGAATTTGGCATGCAGCGCTAAGACCAACAAACTTCACAGCAAAGGAAGAAATCATGTCCAAAAAAATGTCTCTAGTATCTTACCCTGAAACACAATGGTCATAATCTACTAAAAATGCATGGGACAAAAGTCCCACCAGTACCAAATGCATTTAGATATGTATCTGGCAGAGGAAACTTCTTGTATGTGGCTCATCTCGCTCAATCTTTTAATAATATTTTAGATGCTGGCTTGGTCTTTACAGCAAAAAGATGAAAGCAATGCCAAATTCCCCAGGCAGGTTTTGGTGGACTAGTAACCCAGTTTCTTGCCATCCTATCACTTGTGCCTTCAAATACAATCACACACACACACATGCACACAAGTTTAATTACTCCACTGTTAAAAGGAACAAGAATAGCCTTGGCAGAAGGTCTACACTATCACCCCAAAAGATACCAACAAGACTCCTAAAACACACTTTTTACAGGACGCACAGACAAGAGCTTTGGGATTTGAATGGGTATACTTTTAAAGGTGCCTTCCTCTCTCCTGCTTCCCCAGACTTTGAGGTAGAAAATCAGGAGGAAAAGAAAATGAAACCCCTCTTAGATCCCAGGTTAAATGCCTGTCTGTTATGTTCTTCTAACTGTCTGTATATTCCTGTAACATAGCAATTCCTGGTACCACAAGGTGAGGAGGAGAACTGCCAATACCATCATCACAAAAATTATAATCAACAGCAGGCTTCTGTAGAAGAAATTAACCTGACCCGCTCTCAGATCTTGGCCACTTGGAAAGCAGCCTTTGCATGACAAGCTTATTAAAAAGCACACTTCGATTTAAAAAAGGAAAGGGGGTAGGGAGATAAGCCATTCTGATCTATATTGAAGAAGGAAAGGGGAGAAGAGAACTAAGCCTATACAAACAAAATAAAATACAAAATGAAAATGAAAACAGTGGAGCACAGAGATAATTACTCTAAGTCGCTTTACCTCCAGCCAAAGAGACAAGCGTGATAGATTTGGGTTACCCTTTTGGCAGCCAGAAGCACCTAAGTTTGCCTTTTCATTTCGTCCACAGATTAACCTGTTGGATTCCTCAAAACAAAAAACACCCAGGAACCGCAGCTCCCAGATCATGAAGAGGTGGATGTCGCCTTAAGGCTCAGGTGCTTCGGCATGGGGGCGGGGTGTTAGTCTAGAGCAGATGAAAAGCAGAAGTTCTCCCAACTCCCTAATTCCACAGGTGACCCTCTCAGATCCAAGCCGTTTATCCCACCTCCAGAAATTATCCCGGATCTGCTTCCTAAGCCCAGGCGGTTGCAGCAGAAACAGGGCGCCGGGGATTCAAGTTTAGGCACCGATTTTTTCTCTCTTTCTGAGCTCTCTCCTGCAGACAGACACGCAACGCAGCCTTTTTCTCCTTCCCTGGTTTCTTTGAGGACGCTGACCCCCGAAAGCAAACCCAGACCGCGTCCTTCCTACGGTCGCAAGTAACTGACCCTACAAGGCTTCTGCTGCTGAAGCCCCCCCTCCATCCCCAAATCCAACCGAAGGCAATTTTCTCTGCCCTAGCAAGATCTCTCGGCTGTATCTCGGTGTATCCAAGAGACGCCGACACCTGAACAAAAACCCTACGGAGGAGCCGAGGAAGGACCAAACCTCGACCGGCAAATCCCAGGCAAAAAACACTTCGGGGCAGCGCTTCGGTGTCCCCTTAGGGCGTAAGATAGGATCCTTTTTTAAATTAAAAAAAAAAAAAAGTCCCCGGTCGATACTTCGGAGCAAAGGTGGACAAGACAGGGCCGTTGCTGCTACGTCCAAGCCCTCCGCCACCATCACCCTTTCTCCTCCCGCCCTTTCCCTCTTCCAGACGCTACAGGGGGGGGGAAGGGGGGGCGTCTTTAAAGCCTTCTGGAACCCGCGGCTTGGAAAGCGCAAAGTCGTTTTTAAGGAGAAGGTGCAGAAAGAAAGGCGGGCAATGAAAGGCGGGGGGGTCCGTCAGCTGTTCCGAAAGAGGGGGAAAAAGCCCCCTACCCACCCACCCACCCCTCCCTCTCCTTTCTCCGGTTCTCCTCTCCGGAGCGCGGGGGAGAGCCAGCGAAGGGTGCAAGTGCAGCTGCTCCCGGGCAGAAAGTCGCGAGGAGTTTCCTCCCGTCCCCTTTGCTTTCCTTAGCGCAGAGGTCGTTCCCATCCAGAGTCGAGCGGATCCGCGATTCCCTCTCATCCACCCCCGGCTTGGGGAAAAAACAAAAAGTAACCCCAAAGACTCCTTCCTACCTTGGCTGAGGAGGAAGAAGCAGAGCAGAGCCAAATCCGCCTGGAAAGCTTTCATTCCTCGGAGTTGGAGGGAGAAGAGACGACGAAGTTGCGCGCTCGAGCTGAAGCCACAGTTGGAGCGCTCTCGCCCAGCGATCCTCCCGGCCGGCGCTCCTCGGGTTTTCTTCCCTCTCTCTCTCCAGTCCCCGGGAGCTCCCGGGCGAGCTGCAGCGGCGGTCACGAGAGGCGGAGACGGCGGCTTAAGCGGGAGCCGGAGCGAAGCAGCAGCAGCAGCAGCGGCGTCGGCGTCTCCTCCGCCTTTTTTCCTCCCTCGCTGCCCGTCGACTGGCGAGCTGGCCGGCCTCGTCGCTCATGTACGCGCTCTCCGCCGCTCCATTCCCGAGCTCCGAGCCTCGCCGCCCGCCGCCTCCGCCTCCTCCCGCGAAGGAGCTCCTCCTACCGCCGCTGCCTGCAACAACTGACTGACTGACGCGGCCAGCGGGGTAGGCTTTAAAGAGGACCTCCTGGCCAAGGGAAGGGGAGGCGAGCGCGCGGGAGGGAGCAGCAGCAGCAGCAGCAGCTGCGAGCGTAACAAGTTTGAGGAAAGCAGCGGAGGCAGAGAACGCGCCAGGCGACGCGGAGAGCCGCAGCCAGCCGGCCGGCCTCGCCAGTCTCTCCTGCCCCTCAGCCCCAGCGACGCGCGGGCCGGCGGCTGGGCTCAGTGCGCCTGAGGGGTGTGTGTGTGTGTGTGTGGGGGGTTGGGTGGGGAGGAGATAGCGGCTTATTGCGAGCGGCGAGGTCGCTTCCCGGAAGGTCAACGGGCTCTCCTCAGGCGGCTCGCGGGTGGGCCAGTCGCGACCCCCGTGGCCGAGACGGGAGCCCGCGTTTGAGTTCTTAGTCTAAGTCTCCTCGGGCCGCTCTTTGCCCGGGCAAAAACGCGGATTGGCAGCCCGCTTCGGTTATCACGCGAAGTGTTACCTGCCACTTGAGAGCGGCCTTGGTAAGGCCGTGCTTGGAATATTGAATCCACCATGGAAAGAGAGAGAGAGAGAGAGAGAGAGAGACAGAGGATTAGGGGACTGGAGGCTAAAACACATGAAGTTTGCCCTCGGAAGTTGTAGGACCGTCATCACTTGAGACTTTCAAGAAGAGATTGGACTGCCATTTGTCAGAAATGGTGTAGGGCCTCCCGCTTGGGTGGGGGGTTGGACTAGATGACCTACAAGGTCCCTTCCAAGTCTGATTATCTCTTATCTGTTAAGTTGCAGGAACTGAGTACTTCCAGTTTAGTGAAATGAAGGACCAGGGGTGATAGGATAGCAGAGTTCCAATCTCTCAGGGGCTGCCCCAAAGAAGAGGGAGTCAACCTATTTTCAAAAGCCCCTGAAGGCAGGACAAGAAGCAATGGGTGGAAACTAATCAAGGAGAGAATCAACTTAGAACTAAATAGAAAATTTCCTGATGGTCAGAACAATTAATCGGTGGAACAACTTGCCTCCAGAAGTTGTGAATGCTCCAACACTGGAAGGTTTTGAGAAGAGATTGGACAACTATTTGTCTGAAGTGGTGTAGGGCAGGGGTGTCAAACTAGCAGGCCATGGGTTGGGTGTATCATGCGCTGGCCCAACCCCGGTTTAGCAAAATGGTAAAAAGTCTTCATATGTCATGTGATGCCGCGAGTTTGACACCATTGGTATAGGGTTTCCTGCCTGAGCAGGGGGTTGGTCTAGAAGACCTTTAAGGTCCCTTCCAACTCTCTGTTATTCTGTTATCCCTGGCGAGAAAAGCCTGTGAGAAGGAAGGGCAGCTGAGGGAGCCTTACTAAGCATTGCCCTCTTCCAAGGCTCCCACCCCCCACAATTCTCCAGTACATGCGGTCCAAGACTGACCTGGTCTGTGAAGGAGGAAGGGATCTCGAGGATTGGCAAGGCAAACCTGCTGGCCTCTTCCCCGTGAGAAATACAGGTAGTCCTCGACTTTAAACAGTTTGTTTAGTGACCGGGCACTGGACAAATGTGACCTATGACCCTTTTTCATAGTTACCACCGTTCCAGCATCCCCCACTTTGATGGTGTGATCAAAATTCAGAGGTTTGGCAACTGCTTCATATTTATGAGTTTTGCAGGGTTCGGATTGGGACCTTCTGACAAGCAAAGTCAATGGGGAATCCGGATTCACTTCACAACCAGGTTGCAGATTTATCAGCTGCAGCGATTCCCTTAAACAAGAAGAGGGAGTCATCCAGAGGTGGTATTCAACATGTTCTGACAGGTTCTGGAGAACCGGTAGCAGAAATATTGAGTAGTTCGGAGACCTGGAAAATACCGCCTCTGACTGGCCCCGCCCCCATCTCTTCTTTGCCTCCCGAGTCCCAGCTGATTGGCTGGGTCGTTTTTTTTGTTGCCCTGCACCAAGAAAACGGAGCTGGAAAGCAGGTTAGTGGGTTGGGGAAGGAATGGGGATTTTGCAGTATCCTTCCCCTGCCACACCCACCAAGCCATACCAAGCCATGCCACACCCACCAAGCCATGCCATGCCCACCAACCCATACCCACAGAACCGCTAGTAAAAAAAAATTTGATTCCCACCACTGGTAAAAACTAATTTAACAAATGCCTCGCTTTAAACATGGAAATTTTGGGATCAACGGTGATCCTAATTCCAGACTACCTGTATAGGATAGAAATCGGGTTTGGGCAGGGCCTCCATTTTGGACACGTTGCTCCTGCCTAAATCCCTTGTGATCCTTTCCTAATTGACTTTTTATTTTTTTTTTAAAAAAAGGCAGGTTGAGTTTGTCCACTTGCGGACCTTTAAGCCCAATGAAGGACAGAAAAAGGACAGCTGGAAACTAATTTTTGATGCAGGTGGATCCACTTTCTCACCTACTCATTTCTGCATTGTAGATGCTGAAGAGCAAAGGCCAGGGAAAAAAAACCTTGGCATCCTGTCCACCTTCTCCCAGGGACCTGCAGTTAAAAGAAATGGAAGTAGAAGCTTGGCTGCAGTGGGACAAATAAATACGTTTGATCCTAACCCCTCCCTGTCCCCTTAATAATCCTGGTTCTCTTTTGGCCACGAAGCTTCTCCTCTTGTGTTCGAACATGAGGGAAAGGCTACAAAACGACACTTTAATTGGAATACCTTAGGCTGTAGCCTGTCAGTCCCTGTACACCTCACATTCCTGGAAAGCATTGCAGGTGACTAACTTACTTAATTTCTCTTGAGACCTTCCTGAGCTCATGAAATCACCTTTCCTGGAAAGCAGTGCTGGAAACTGAGTGTGCTTAAATTGTACAGCTGCTCAGGTATAAACAGGTAGTTCTTGACTTACAAAAGTTCATTTAGTGAGCGTTCAAAGTTACAACGGCACTGAAAAAAGTAATTTATGACTGTTTTTCATAGTTACGACTATTGCATTATCCCCAGGGGTGGGATTCTACCGGTTCTGTCCACTTCTGTAGAACCGGTTGCTATGAAAAGCAGCAAACAGAGAGCATACATCGAACCAGTTCTATGTCAGCTGCTGTTTTGGCCCACCTGCCTGCCCGGGCTCTTACCTGACCTTTATTTCCTGCTTTTTCAACCGCTGCTGCTTTGTGCAACACAGCTGCGGTTGAAAAAGCAGGAAAAAAGGGCTTTTTCAACCACTGCACAACTGCGCGCAGCACTGCTCAGCTGTCCAGGCAGCTAGATGACCGTATAAACGCGGGTGCAGTGCCCATCAGGCGCGTGTGAGTGCAAAGCATGCATGTGCGCACAAAATGTAAAATCACTGAACCAGTAGTTAACACTGGTTGGATCCCACCCCTGAGTATCCCCATAGTCAACTGATCAAAATTCAGGTGCTTGGCTAAGAATAAACAATGTAAACAATACTACAATTGGATTGTATATGAATATAGTTTAAAATGCATAGAATGATAAATACAATAGTGTACTATGATATAAACAAGAAAGTAATAGTTACAATCATGATGGATAATACTATGTAGATAAAAGAGATTATATTGAATGTGTGATGACCCGGGGCGTAGCACAAAGCAACACAGTCCAATAATCAGTAGGAGTCCCTTTATTAGTCCAACTTTGCCCCCAATGTCCTGGTTACTTTCTGGCTGGAGAAAAACGCTCCCAGGAACAGCCATTGGCTGCAGAGAATCAAGTCCAAAACGTGGTCAACAAAAACTGTAACTATAAGTCCAATCAAGGCAAAATGAAGTAATTAGTCCGACAGGGCAGGAGCAAGAATTCCAGATGTGAAGGAATGGCAATAATTCAACATGGCTGGGAGGATGACAGGAACGCAGATAATCAAAGTCAACACAAGATAAACTCATGTTTGTTCCTAGCACATGCCACATTCAGCTTGCATCTCTTTTAAATTCTCATTCCCAGGTGTGGCTAATGAAGGGAATCAGGGCCCTTTCCTCCCCCGTAAGCCATGCCACTCACATTGCTCCCTTCTCCGTTCCTCCCTGCATACCATAGGATGAAGAGGGGATGGGCCTGGGTCTTCCTCTGAATTCCCTCTCTCTTGTTCTACCACTTTCCTGCTCTGCCCAGCCGGACTTTGCCCTTCACTAGTTTCCTCCACAATGGAGCCACACTCCATTCATCTTCCTCCTCGAATTCAGACTCCGACAGGGACAGTATAATAATTATAATTAGGATGTATACTATGATGTAAAAAAAGAGGGGGATTTGATATAACCAGTACACGGACATTGTAAAATTGGAACTGTGTTGAAGAATAATGGAAAATGTAATAAAAATATTTTTTAAAAAAATCATATGCTTGGCAACTGACTCATATTTATGATGGTTGCAGTGTCCCGGGCCCATGGGACCTTCAAATTTCTAGGTTCTACTATATCACATGACCTAAAATGGACACCTAACATCAAAAACATCTTCAAAAAAGCTCAACAAAGAATGCTCTTTCTGCGCCAACTCAGAAAGCTCAAACTGCCCAAGGAGCTGCTGATACAGTTCTACAGAGAAATCATCGACTCTGTCATCTGCACCTCTATAACTGTCTGGTTTGGTTCTGCAACCCAACAGGACAGACACTGACTTCAGAGGAAAATTGGGACTGCAGAAAAAACAATTACTACCCACCTGCCTTCAATCGAGGACCTGTATACTGCACGAATCAAAAAGAGGGCTGTGAAAATATTTACAGACCCCTCACATCCCAGATATAAACTGTTTCAACTCCTTCCCTCAGAACAACACTATAGAGCACTGCACACCAGAACAACTAGACACAAGAACAGTTTTTCCCCGAAAGCCATCACTTTGCTAAACAAATAATTCCCTCAACACTGTTCAACTATCTACAAAGTGTATACTACTATTACTGTTAATCTTCTCATCATTCCTTATCACCCATCCCCTCCCACTTGTGATTGTAGGACTGTAACTTTGTTGCTTGTATCCTTACGATTTATATTGACTGTTTCCTAGTATGATTTGGTTGTTGATTGTATCCTATGACTACCATTAAGTGTGGTACGTTATGATTCTTGATTCTTAACGAATGTACCTTTTCTTTATGTATACTGAGAGTATTTACACCAAGACAAATTCCTTGTGTGTCCAATCACACTTGGCCAATAAACTATTCTATTCTATTCTATTCTATTCTATTCTATTCTATTCTATTCTATTCTATTCTATTCTTCTTTTGTGACCCTCTGACAAGCAAAGTCAATGGGGCAGCCAGATTCACTTAATGACCATGTTACTAACTTAACAACTGCAGTGATTCACTTCACAGTGGCACAAAAGGCCATAAAATGGTGGAAAATTCACAACAAATGTTTCACTTTACCAGTACAAATTTTGGGCTCCACGGCAGTTGCAGGTCGAGGGCTACCTGTACATACGTAGTTGCTCTGCCCTGCCAGTCCAGCCTCACCTGGAAAAATAAAATCTTCATCTGTTACATTTTTCCTACCTGTTATGATAGACATATTAAGCTTGGCAGTTTATCAATCACTTGCTGGGCCTGAGTCAGGTACATACCGAAAATCTGTTTAAACATCCTTATCTTCCCTTAAAGATGTTGAGCCAGTCACAGAAATATTATCTTTCTCACTGTAAGAAAGCATTCATTTATTGAAGGACTCATCTGATTATCTGGGACTTTTATAATGGGATAATGAGAATTACGGTTTATACTAAAATTTATTATTATTATTATTACAGTTGGGAATATAGTGGCATTTTTATTGTTAAATGAATAATAGACTTAAACAAAACAAAATAATAGTTATTAAGTTATGGCAGGTTGTATATGAACCTGAGTTATCTCTGATATTGAAAAATTGAATAAATCTTTCAAGAACAAGTGAACCAGCTATGAAAATTCAATAAAATAGAAATGCCTGGTACTATTTTTGAACTGTATCAAATAAGAAAGAATGTCTAGACAAAGAGAAAGCACCAGTGGACAATTTGTTTTTGCTCCAAGTCCAGTTTCTGATAATTTAGTATGCCTGATGTTGTTTTCAAGAAAAGGGATCCAACAGTGTTGGGTCTATTGGATGGAGGGGGCAACAGATTTCCCAGATTTCAATTATAAATGGGTTCCTATCTAAAACGGAGGCCAGCTTCCCAACTGACCCCTTCTGAGTGGGTCTTGATTTCAACACTCTTAATTTCCAGGCAATATGGCCATTGCCTCACTTGCTGGAAGCAAGGAAAGTTGCAGCCTCAAACATCTGGGGGAAGAGCAAATTTTAATTATGTTTTTAATTTCTACCCTGTCCATTTCACTAAAGTGACTCTGGGTAGTTTACAACTTCATTAAAAATAATCTATATATATATACACGAACAGAAGCATACTTTAAAACCTGAATTTAAAACAAGTTAAATGATGTTTAAAAATCTGTTTAAAAATTCAAAAGGCTAGAAGGTTAATAAGGCGGCAGGAATGCCCTCAGGCCTCTAGCCATCCCCAGGGCTGCATCCTATTTTTAGACCCGTATGCTAACTGGCAAAGACAAATTTTAATTCTCTTCCAGAAAACCAGACAAATTTTAATTCTCTTCCAGAAAACCAGAAGAATGGAAGCTCAGTTCGCAGCGGTGGCGCAGTGGTTAGAATGCAGTACTGCAGGTTACTTCTGCTGACTGCTGGCTGCCTGAAGTTCAGCAGTTTGAATCTCACCAGGCTCAAGGTTGAAGTAGTCAATGGCTACTTCAGCTTCAATCACAACAATACAAGAGCGCACAATAGATACAAACTCACACCAAACTCGATTGCAGGAAATACGACTTCAGCGACGGAGTGATCAATGTCTGGAATGCGCTACCTTTCTTCCCCAAACCCCAAAAACTTTAACCTTAGACTGTCTACTGTTGACCTCACCCCATTCCTAAGAGGTCCGTAAGGGGCATGCATAAGTGCATCAACATGCCTACCATCCCTGTCCTAATGTCCCCTTTTATTTGTATCCATTTCATGTATTCATAATCATGTTTATACCTATACATGTTATCTAATACATGCTTGACAAATAAATAAAAATAGACCCTTGGGTATTAGCCTAAACATCTGGTCCAAGCCTAGATGTCATGTGCATGACATCACTTATTACACAAATTGTGTAATTTGCAGGGTTCTGTCACCGATGCAAACAACATCATGCGTGCATGGTTTGTATGGCTGTGTCATGATACATGCCACATCGCTTTTTATCTCCCAGAGGTGCCAATGCAAGTTGGGAAACACTGCTTCGGAGTTGTGAAAGTTCCACCAGCTGCTGCAACTGTTTTTTCTTACTTGTGGCACTAGTAAAAGAAGCCACAGCTGTTGAAAGGCTATAGTTCAGTAATTCAATACCTGCTTTGCATACAAAAGACTGGGAGATTCTGAAGAACCAAAAGTGTGTTCATTGGCACACCACAGTATGAATCAGCCAACCACTTTTTAGGGTGTTATGTGAAACCAGAGTATTGTGTGAACCCAGCAAAATGAGTAAACCAGGTGGGTAAACCTGGGTTTTTTTGGAAATATTTTTTTTTTAATTTTTTTGTTACAACAAAAATATTGTGTGAATAGTGTGGTCCCACAGTGTCTTACATTTTGATACAAATATGACAATATTCCTCTTGTTTAATATAGTTGACAATCTTTTAAAAATTGATATTAATACATATAGTTTGTTAAATTATCCATCTTGATTATTCAGTATTACAATATGTTATTTTTGTGTCAATCTCTCTATTCTTAATCTCCTTTTACTTCCAATTATATATTAATAATCATATTTGCAGTGTTTAGCAGAATTATATAGTTCTAATAACAATTCACAAATTTATATTAAATTATAATTTTCCATTGTTTATCCCCTTTTTAATTTCTAAATATGTCACATATTTTTTTTAAAAAAATCCCCTTTTTAGTCACATTTTGATACAAATAAAATAGTATTCATCATATTTACATTTGACAAGTTATGCAATTCTAATATTACAGTTATTTTTATTAAATTATAGCCTTTCATTATCTTATACAATACTTCACAATATTATTTTTATGTCAGTCAAATTCCATATGTCATGGGTAAGCATGTTGAGTAGACACAGCCATTGCTAGTCTGCAGATAATAAGTACTATATTAAAAAACATATGCTTAATAAAAAGCAGCAAGTTTCATTCTTTTTAATATGATAATCTTAAAAAGGTCATTCATTTTCCTCCTGATCTAATATTTTTATTCAAGTGCAAATTTAATTAGGCAACTTATGGGCTAAAACTTGCACGATTAATAATTAAATGTGCCCTAGTCACCATTTTTTAGGCTATCTTAAAGCTCTTCAGATATGGTAAATCTACCACTTCTTCTGTGTGCCTGATTTGGCATACAGAAGAAGCATTTATTAATATATTAGACCGAAGTTGTTTAGGTGTATGTCAAATATAAAGGTCACAGTTGCATCTATGCTAATCCCTAACCTTAATATTTTGAAGACTGTAATTTGGAATGCTCATTTTAGGTTGGCACTTAAACCTCTTTAGACTAAACATCATTTGGAAAATAATTGTTAAACTCTGTCTGCATGCCAAACCACAGACTCTGGGTAATAAAGTACAAAGACTGCATACACACTCAGCATTGCACAACACACTAAAACTTAAAGTGATTTATGGTGTAGGCATTCACAACCAGTATCTGTTGGGCACTGTTGCCATTCAGGGTGTAGAAACCATGATCTAGACCAGTGGTCTCCAATCTTAGCAACTGTAAGATTTGTGGGCTTCAACTCCCATCTGGTCTAGAGACAACAGATTTCTTGATACTTTGCCAGCAACTATGACTGGCATCTTCAGAGGCAAAATGGTTTTTGGAATTAGCTCCAAAAATGAGGAAATCAGAAATTCGCTTGGACAAGGAGCCAATCAGGAATCCACTGCATAGACCAACTACCAGAACCTAGCACAAAGACAATCAGGAATCAACATTCCAAAAATGACCAATCAGAAGCTTGCATAAACAAAAGAACAATCAAGAACCAACACCACCAAATTGACCAATTAAGATGAGGCATAAAAAAGAACCAATCAGAGACCAGCGCTCACTCTCCTGCACCAATCAGAAACCAACTAGCTAAATACCAGTCAGCAGTCAGGACTCCTGGCTAGAGAGACAGAAGCCGACTGAGTCTTTGTTCAGTGGTCTATGGAGGAAACTATCTTGCTTCTGAAAATGCCAGCAAATGTCAGGAAGCCTATTGTTTAGAGTTAGACCATGGCTACTAAATCCTAAAGCCCAATATTGCCCCAATAAAAATGGTTTGTTTGGGTTGAGTTCAGTTGTCCTAGACTCTAAACCATTTTATGGTTTATTTGTTGGGTAAATAGTTTTATCAGCAATGTTCAAAAATTCACAAAATTATATTGTCATTGGTCAGGTGTGGTTGATTGACTTTTGAAGTCTTTGGGTAATAGATGAAATAGAAAGGAATCAGAGATCGAGTTCCTGAGTCTTATTCTAAACTTTCAGGGCAGGATTGATTTAATAAGTTGTGTGAAAACAGCTATTAGCATTAATCTTGCTGTAGGGCTTAGCATTGCATGCAGCTATTTCAGTTTATTTAGTAAACTATGATTTACTAAACTGGTTAAAATAACAGTGATAAGAATTCCAGCAGGTGTAATGCATTTGGTAGGTTATATATCAGAGAAAAGTATTTGCAATTGTATCACAAGTGGGTGTCCGGACCTTTTTTATATCCTACCCAATTATGAAAAATCAATTTCAGATGTGTTTAGTAGTAGATGGAGGACTTAAAAATCCCAGGAATAGATTGAAAAGAAAGCAATAAAAAAGAATATCTGTTGTTCGGGATTGAATTGTGGAGTCCTTGATGTTATCTTGGTTATTTACTTGCAGACGTTTCATTACCCAACTAGGTAATCACATCAGTGCTAGTTTCTGTATGAATTTTGTTTTAAAATTCAGCAGAGGTTACAATGGCAAATTAGAAATAAATCTAGCAAAAACTAGCCTCTGAGCAAATGCTCCATTTCCAAAGTAACAGCCCAAACTCCCACAAGAGTTGTGTAAGAGCATTATTCAGATGAGTAGGAATATACCGTAGCAACTCGCAACACCATAAAAAAGAAACTGACCACCTATACAGCATCCTCCAACTAAACAGATACCTTCACAACTTTATCAGAAAGTACTTGACTATTCAACCCACAACAGCATATGCAGCAGAAGCTATGAAATGGGTAATGCAAATGAAACCAAGGCTCAAACTGGTTCTAATCCAAAAAGTTGGAGCCTTTTACATGGTTTCATTCCGGTTCAAGGCAGGAGGTAATGAATGAATGGCTTTAACCAGCTGGGAACAGTAATAATCACCAAATAATGAGCTGCCTGGAGTCTTTCTGCTTTTATGAAATAGAACAAAATGTACACAAGAATAAGAAATCCAAGAGCCCGTTAGAGACATTGAGACAAATTATGCTTTCAACTTATATAGAAACGAGCCAGGGTTCAGCAGAGCGATTGTAGGTTTTCATGGGTAAATTGGAGCTGAAATTATCAAGAGCCATGGAGCCAGCAATGCATCCAAATGCAAAGCCTGTTTATGGTGCAAACCTGAGTGCAAAGATAAAGAGACCAGGGTTAACAGGGAATCTGGTCAATGAAGCATAGCAAGCCTCATTCATCTTAGGAAGGTAGTGATGAGCCCAGCCAACAGTTCTGCGTTCCATTTGTATTGATTATTGGAACGACAGTTTTTAGCCGGCTGTTTTTATGATTGTCAGCCCAATTGTTCTTGAAATTCCCTGGGTTTATGCGAGCTTGCTTATTAAGTTGTCATATCCTTGCTGTATGTAGCAATCTAGTACTTTCTGCTTGGATTGGGACAGTCTAGGATTCAGGCAGGGGCTGGTTGTAAGGGTAGTCCTTGACTTACAATCACAATTGAGCCCAACGTGTCTGTTGACAAGTGAGTCACTTGTTAAGTGAGTTGCGCCCCAGTTTATGACTTTTCTTGCCACAGCTGTTAAGGGAATCGCCGCACTTGTGAAATTAGCAACATGGTTGTTAAACAAATCTGGCTTCCCCATTGACTTTGCTCGTCAGAAAGTCGCAAAAGGGGAAAATCACATGACCTCAGGACACTGCAACCATCATAAATAGGAATCTGTTGCCAAGGATCTGAATTTTGATCACGTGACCATGAGGAATGCTGCAACGGTCATGTGAAGAATGGTTATAAGTCCCTTTTTTTCAGTGATGTAACTTTGAACAGTCACCAAACAAGCTGTCGTAAATCGAGGACTACCTGAAATAGATTCTGCCTTGCCTGGGAATTTTCCTAGGTGCAACCGCTGAAGACCAATTCTGTGAAAATCAGAAAGTACTCACTCGCTCCCCAAGTTAATCCTCTCTTCTTGAATTCAATAGAAAAGGTTAAATATATATCTTTTTCACCTGTGTAAACAAACTCATAAATTCCAGTGACCTATGAACTGTGCACACTTCAGTAATAAGACTGCCCAATTACACCCTCTTAAATTTACTTTCTGTAAAATAGCAAGCAGACAATGGTTTATTGAATCAATCTCCAGACTGTTTGAAGTCCACCACAAGTAACAGCAACAGATGCATATGTCTTCAAGCAGAACAGTATTAGTCTAACGCTTATACATTAGAAATCTCAAGTCTTTTGACTCTCATGACCTAATACTTCCAAATGCTTACAGAGTAGAATGGAATATTTCTAGACAAACATCTGAAAAGTTTAGGCATGTGGAAAACGTCTAAGGAATCCTGGCTATTAATAAGGAGTTTTCCTTCTAAACTTGATCGGTTCCTTGTACAAACAGCACGATCCAGTTTGGCTCTGTCCAACGTGCTGCAAGCAGATAGAACACAACCCACCTTCATAAATAATATTTTTTTAAAAGAGATTGACTGGTGTCAGATTCATGCTTGCAAAACCTTAAGATATGAGGATGGGCAGGCCTTGTGCAGGGCAGGGTTGAGTTGAAGAAGGATCCCTCCAAGACTTTGTGGAAAGGAAGAAATAAAATGAGAAATCATCGCGGCATTAGGGAGCAAGGATGCAAGCCCCTTGAGTCAAGCTCTAAGCTTCTGTGAAGGGTTTGTGATGCAGTAAGAATCTTTATATAATGCAGAGTTTGCTTGTTTACTTGTGTCCGAAGCATCACAATTTAAAACAAGGCAAACTATATGACATAAAATATAAAATACATGACAAAAATATGTACAGATTAAACAGATCTTGCCCAGAAATTATCAACAGTAATTGTGTTCTGTCACATTGACATGAGGTCCCCAATTGTACACTGATCGGGGCACAAAGGACAGGTACACATATGTGTTATTGTCTGCATGTCAACATAATCTCAAAGAGCAGAAGCCACCGGATGTCCCTATTGGTTTATGATGTTTCTGGATTTTGTTGTACCCATACACAGTCTATTCAACGACTTCCATACTTCCCAGCTTTCATCAGAACCAGATGCTGGCTCCTCCATTGGTCCCATCCAGTGTTGGTTCTTCATTGGCTTTCCATAGATCCTCTCCGCTTTGGAATTCTTCAAAGCCTTCTGTTGATCTAAGGCAGAGGTGATATATACACAGCAGTTTCTGACAGCTTCTGGAAAACCAGTAGCAGAACTTTTGAGTAGTTTGGAGAACTGGCAAATACCACCTCTTGACTGGCCCATCTATTCTCCGCCTCCTGAGTCCCAGCTGATCGTCTGGGTCTTCTTTGGTTGCCCTGCACAGGAGAACGGAGCTGCAAAGCAGGTTAGTGGGGTGGGGAGGGAATGGGGATTTTGCAGTATCCTTCCCCTACCACGCCCACCAAGCCACACCCACCAAGCCACACAACACCCACCAAGCCACACCATACCCACCAAGCCACACCATGCCCACCAAGCCACGCCATGCCCACCAAGCCACGCCATGCCCACCAAGCCACACCACACCCACCAAGCCACACCACATCCACCAAGCCACAACATACCCACCAAGCCATGCCCACAGAACTGGTAATAATATTTTTTAATCCCACCACTATCTAAGGATGCTTTTCCTAGATTTTAGTCTCTGCTGAGCTGCTTGTAGTTTAATTAAATTAATGTATTAACTTATAATGAATTTATTAATTAATTAAAACTTGTGCTATGATACAGAACAAAGCGCCTTGTAAAATATAGGTAGTCCTTGACTTACAACAGTTCACTTAGAGGTTACAACAGCACTGGAGAAAAGGGACTTATGACCATTTTTCACACTTGTGACCATTGCAGCATCCCCCATGGTCACTTGATTTACACTTGACAACTGACTCAAATGTATGACGGTTGCAGTGTTCAGGCATCATGCGACCCCCTTTTGGGACCTTCTGAAAAAGCCAAGTCAATGGGGAAGCCAGATTCATTTAACAACTGTGTTACTAACTTAACAACTGCAATGATTCACTTAACGACTGTGGCAAGAAAAGTCGTAAGATGGGGCAAAACTCAATTAACAAATTTCTCACTTAGCAACATAAATTTGGGGCTCAATTGTGGTCAAGGGTTACCTTTATATATCAAGTCAGACGGCCTTTTCTAGCTTCAGTGTGTGTGTGTGTGTGTGTGTGTGTGTGTGTGTGTAAGAGGGATTGTCAGATTTCAAACTCTATCATTCCAAACATTGAAAACAAGGAATGTAGACACAGGAGCCACCAGCATGCTTAACATCTTACAGAAGCAACTATTTTTCTAGAAAGAAAGAAAAAGAAAGAAAAGAAAGAAAGAAAGAAAGAAAGAAAGAAAGAAAGAAAGAAAGAAAGAAAGAAAGAAAGAAAGAAAGAAAGAAAGAAAGAAAGAAAGAAAGGGAAAGAGAGAAGGGAAGAAGGAAGGGAAGAAGGAAAGATGGAAAGAAAGGAAGGGGAAAAAAGCAGAGCAAAGGAAGTGCATTAAACAAACCAGCATTTTCAGAAACACTATCGGTTACCATAATCTATCTGATTTAAAGAATTTTCAGAACTGAACCAGATCTTTTTGGTTAATCTGGGAAGCGCTGATAAGGGAGTATAAACAAGATCTCCCTGATGCATGGACAGCTTCCAAAAAGCCTGTCTTGCCGACTGCAATAAGCTATTAAGGAACAAGGTCAGGGACAGCACAGGTTGAGGGAGATAAGCAGGTAGTCAGGAAAGCTGGCTTGAAAGGAAGATAAGGATGAGAAGGCTAGAAAGACTTTTTGGGGTGAAATGAAAGGTTTTGATTATTGATTGTTTCGTATAATACCTCTGGAGATATGAAAAACGTGGAAAGTGAAGAACGCCACTGAATCCACAAACCTAAGCATCCTTACTAAGAAGATGACTTGAAAAATATTTTTCTTTCTTTCTTTCTTTCTTTTTGAAGGGCAGTACACAGCAAATAAATAAATATCTACCCAAGTTAACAAGACTTCAGAATCCATATGCTATTCAGGATTTTTTTGCGTGGCAAGAAATAATTGTTTGCCCTACTTTGACATCATATATGATTATATTTAGTTAGTATCAGATCATTCTGCAATTACAGCATCTTAGCCAGATATAACCGATGCATCAGTACAAGAAATGAATTTGAACTATGTGTCTGTACATGTGTATTTAGCTACATAGGCACAAAGGAAGAGAAGGTCAGTGCTGTAAGTATTCAAATATTAGTTTCATCCAATTAAATAACTGGTTGTACTCAGAATTTACACCTGTGTGACACCTCGTATACAAAGATGCAAATGCATGGAGTCTTGATAAATTTAATTTATTATAAATACTGGAAAAACTGGAATAGAATAGAGAGGCATCGCTATAAACAAGTCTTAAGCCACCTGTGTTTTTGTGGGTATCTATCTGTATCTCTAACTCAATCTCTATCTCTATCTCTATATCCCCCCCTCTCTTTACACACACACACACACACACACACACACACACATACACTCACCATATATTAGTAGTCCTTGACTTGCAAACCAGAGGTGGTATTCAGCAGGTTCTGACCAGTTCTGGAGAACCAGTAGCAGAAATTTTGAGTAGTTCGGAGAACCAGCAAATCCCACCTCTGACTGGCCCCACCAACCCTATCTATTCTCTGCCTCCCATTGAGTCCCAGCTGATCGGCTGGGTCTTCTTTTGTTGCCCTGCAGAGGAGAATGGACCTGGAAATCAGGTTAGTGGAGTGGGGAGGGAATGGGGATTTTGCAGTATCCTTCCCCTGCCATGCCCACCAAGCCACGCCCACAGAACATGTAGTAAAAAAAAATTGAAACTCACCACTATTGCAATCCTAATTGTGCCTAGAATTATGGTCATAAGTCACACCAATCATTAAGCAAATCATGACGTAATCAACCCAATTTTTACTGGTTGCTAAGCGAGCACCATGGTTGTTAAGCAAACCCATTGTTTGTGTTAAACAATAGGAGAAAAGTCCTGATGGTGAACTAGAGTTAAAAATTTCCATTTGGATTTGCTTGGTGGAAATTTATCTGGCCTCTAAGCTGTCTGTCTATTCCAGGGGTGGGCAAACTACGGCCCACGGGCCACATCCGGCCCGTTGGTCTGTCTAATCCGGCCCGCCTCTGAAAAAAATAGCTGGGTGTGGTGTATTGCCCTGTGCCGCATGGCCCCCAAAGCTGCAAAACAGCACGGAGCGCTCTCGGGGTAGGAAAGAAAAGAAGAGAAGCACACAACGCCAGCGCCCGCCCGGCCGATACCTCCACCGAAGGCGGTGGGAGCAGCAGACGGGAGAGCCAGCGGCGAACTTTCCTAACTCGCCTCTCCATCCCTGGCTGGCGTGTGTCTCTCGCGCGAGGCACTTTCCCGGGCGCCAGGAGGAACACGCTCCGACTATTATTTGCGGGTCCTCTCCCGCGCTTCCTTCCCCCACCCCTCCCCTCCCCTCCCGCCCAATATGGCAAAGGTTCAGGTGAACAACGTCGTGGTGCTGGACAACCCTTCGCCTTTCTACAACCCCTTCCAGTTCGAAATCACCTTCGAGTGCATAGAGCAGGGGTCCCCAACCACCGGGCCCCAGACCGGTACCGGTCCATGGATCACTTTGTACCGGGCCGCAAAGAAATAAAAATAAAAAAAAAAATAAAAATGGCGGCTTTCTTCGCCTTCGGTGAATGCTGCTGGGATCAGGGATCAAGAACACAAAGGAGAGAAGGGGAGGGAGGAAGCAACCAAAGCCTGTCCTGCTCTCCGGCTCAGTGGCTTCGGTTTCCTCCCGCCTCGTTCCTCTCTCAGTCGCTCTCTCGCTCCTCCACCAGCCCAGGAAGAAACTGCTTCAAAGAAGCTGGCAGGGTGGCTTCCTGTCGGTGCAGCTCCTCCAAAGCGCCCGTTCACCCCCACCCAGCCGCCCGTGGTTTAATCCAGTGCTCCGTTCTGCCTACCTGCCTGCCTGCTTTCGTTTCTGGTTGTTTCGGAGCAGCTTTGGCTGAGAATAATAACTATTCGCCTCTTTTTCTCAGCCGAAGCTGCTCCGAAACAACCAGAAACGAAGGCAGGCAGGCAGAACGGAGCACTGGATTGAACCGCGGGTGGCTGTGTGGGGGTGAATGGGTGCTTCGGAGGAGCTGCGCCAACAGGAAGCCACCCTGCTGGCTTCTTTGAAGCAGTTTCTTTCTGGGCTGGTGGAGGAGCAAGAGAGCGACTGAGAGAGGAACGAGGCAGACACCCGAGGGATGAGAGGGAAGGGTTCCGCCCGGCGGGCGGGCGGGCTGCTTGGAGGAGGCGACCTGGTGGCGCTCCGGGTTTCCCCTCCGCCGTGCGGCTCGGGGCCAGGCGTGAGCGCCCGAGAGGAAAAAGCAAGCCGCAAGTTGCTGGGAAGTTGCTCGGGTGCTGGGAGCCGGCGTCGTGGTGAGCAGCTCGTCAGGCGCGTACGCGAGGAGGAGGGCTTTTAAAGTGCTGCCCGAGCAGGACCGCCGAGCCGGGAAACGGGGCACCAAGGCAGGGCAAGGGTCCACCAGCAGCAGCCTAGCTTTAGGTGGGCTTGGATGCCCCTAAGCACGGTTTGCTGTTTGTTCTCTCCTGGGACTCGCGTTTGGAAAGCGTGGAAAGTAGTAGCAGGAGCAGCCGCGGTGTTACTTTTTCTTATATAATATATATATATATATATATATATATATATATAATATATAATATATATATATATATATATATATATATATATAATATATAATATATAATATATAATATATATATATAATATATATATATATATATATATATATATATATATATATATATATTCTTATATATAATTTGCTGCATTTTATAATGGGCCCTTTATAATGGCCTTTTATAAAATTGGTTCGGCCCTCGAACGCAGATCTGATTTTCCATGTGGCCCCCGACAGAAATTAATTGCCCACCCCTGGTCTATTCCCTCAAGACTACAAAATGCCCAGGACATGGAAATATGTTTTGATTTCTCCCACTTTGCAATACTTTAAATCTGAAGTTCTTTATAACCAATTTATGAAAATAAGTCAGTTTTTTATCTCCTAATCTATAGCACAATTTTTCAACCATATGCATAAATAAAGTTCAGCAAATACAGTCATCCTTAGCAGAAGGAGAACAATGTTTTTTTCCAGGTACCGTTAACCAAGAGAAGTTCCTTAGAATTGTTCACTGCCATTAGAGACTTGTTTAAGTAGCTGGGTGAATGTATTTTTGATACGTTTTTCCCCCTGATTATTCTCAGTCAACCTAAGGGGAAGAAAATTGCTTTTAACATTATTTTACAAAGGCAGAATGAAGCAATTTCTATGAACAGGGTGTGGGATTCTCACACATTTTAAAGGGTGGCTGAACTTGTGAATGCAAGTAGTCTATCTTCTTTTGTGCAGTTGCTTCTATGGTTTGCAGTTTTCCTACCCTCCAAAACATTCCCAATGGGAGAAGACATTCTTCCCAAACTTTTTTCATTCAAGAACTAGGAAATAGGTAATCAAGATAAGAGGAAGATGATGATGGTGGTGATAACAAAAACAAGAAAGCCTTCTATCACCTTACCTCAATAATAAGGTAAATTGAAAAATCCCACCCCAAAAAGGGGTTCTAAAGCGTGGGGAAAAAAACAGCCACAAATTCCAAACTTTTCAATCTGGAAACGTGTCAATAAATTGAAAGACAAATTTTAGCATTAGATTGTATTACTTATGATACAGGACTGACATCTAGTGTGACTGCTAGAATAACCCAAGTCGAAGCCTGAGACAATCTAAGACTGTTGCAAAACAGTGCACAGATGTTTCTCCACTCTTCCCCCTGAAAAAGAAAAGTTCAACTCAGTTCAGAAGCAGGAGACAGACAACTTCTGGAGTACTAAAGAAGTAGTCCTCGCTTAATGACATGTCACTTAATGATTTAAGAATAGCAACAGATTCAAAATTCCAACATCTGTCCCATCCAGCAGTCAAGTGATTGCATATTGGGTGCCGAGCAACCTACCTGCATTCTGGCAAAAAGCACCTAGCATCAATTACAAAATTGTGTCAAAGATATGGCACACCAAAGAAAGGCTAAAATATTGGAAAAGGCTAATGCTTATCTCAATTGTGTAAAAAAAAAAAAAAAAGGGTGCCAAAAGAATGACACGTGCAACTCTTCCAAGTGCTGGACCACAATCATCTTTTACATGCTAACAAAATATTGTTGCAAGTCATACAACCCTTAAACCCATCCATAGAAAAAGAGATGTCTGATATCCAGGATGGTTTAGAAACAGGAGTAGGAATTTGAAGAGCAGTTGGTGCAAAATGCAGTGGCCCACTTGGTTTTGTGCAGACCTTGGTGTGCACACATATCACTTCTCTTGCGGGAGCTGCATTGGTGGCCGATTTGCTTCCAGGTGCAATTCAAGGTGCTGGTTGTCACCTTTAAAGCCCTTCATGGCTTGTGGGATCAAGTTATCTGAGGGACCACCCCTTGCCGGTCACAACTACCCGACCCATCAGAGCAGGGAGGCAAGGAATGCTGTGGGTCCCATCCCCGAGGGAGATATACCTGGTGTAGCCCAGAAGAAGGGTCTTCTCCATGGTGGCTCCCTCTCTTTGGAACATCATTCCCCCAGAGATTAGAATGGCTCTTCTGGAAGGTGCTGAAGTCCTGGTTCTGCCAGCGGGCCTGGGGAATGCAAAGCAGGATGGAGCCCATTAAATAGCTCGTATGATGTGTGGTTGCTGGGGCGTGGGGCTTTATTTTATTATTTTATTAATTTATTATATGATTCTCTCTTTTATTAGTTTTATTGTTTTTTTATATGATGTTTTTATATTCTTGTAAGCTGCCTTGAGTCGCTATGTGCTAATAGGTGGCAATATAAACCTCCCAAATACATAAACAAACAAACAAAACAAACAAACACATCAATACTAGAGTTAAGATCCTCTTTTCATCATCATCATCATCATCATCATCATCATCATCATCATCATCATTTGTCGGTGTATGTATATACACAGTATACACATACAACAAAATTCACATAACACCCAGAGACCAGACCCAACAAGCACACACACATGACAATCCCCAAACACCCACCCACCCACCAAGGTTCCCCACCCTCTAAAAACATACAAGCATCCACACAACAGACCAAGTAATACTGTCCAACAGCTCACTGATGGTGGTCCTTAAATTCATTGTTAAATACAATTATAGCTCTTGTTCAGAGTATTGCAGCATAAATTCAGCACCAGAAAAGTAAACACAGATGGCTGAGGCTTCATTTAACTTCTTTATAAAAAAAATAAGTACATTTTACAGTACCAGATGTAGATTTCTCCAACATGGAGCAAACCTGTTAGGAATGTGAGTCACCTAACAGTTATTTGGGTTGGAAATATATAAACCAGGATAGACATTTTAATACTATGTCTTTAAGAGAATACTAAATCTGTAATTGGGTGTGGTTCCGCAAATGGCCGTAAGATGGAGCCAGAAACCTGGGTTGTTTAGTCTCGGGAAAGTCTCAGAAGAGAGTGTGAGTGAGTCTCTGTTTCCTTCTGTTGGAGAATATTCCTCCTAATTGACTGTTCTTCTTGGATTTGATGTAAGTCTGTTACTGAACTATTTTTCATACTGGACTTTGTTATTGGATTATCCCTGGACTGAAAACTGACTGATTTAACCATGAATGACTTTGGACTGTGTTTGAACTTTGCTTAAACGGTTATTGCAAGTAAAAACCTACATTTACTGTACAGTGTATCTGTGTGCTGTGTGTGTATTATTCAACATTACTCTCCCTACGTCTCCCTGTATGCGCTCATTCGCCTAACGGGGAATTACCTCAACAAAACTCAAACAGAAGCAGACATGTTACAGGTTCAGAGCAGAACAGCAACTCAGGAGCTCAGAAACAGACGTCAGTTTCACTTTAGTTCAGCAAGCAAGCAAGCTAGTTTCTCTTTCACATTAGAGCTGAGCACAGAACAGAGATAAACCAAGCCCAGATTCTCTCTGTAAGTTTCAGCCCTCAATTCAGCTCTCATTGGCTGACCTTGTTACTAAGCTCTATTCCGAAAACGTGTGGTCTGAGTTTTAATTGTTCTGTACCTTCTGCCTAAAGGCAACAGTTCACAAAGATTGTCAGCAGGATGGGAAGAGTCTCTGAGAACATTGTGCAACTTCGTCAAACAGCGAGATGCAAAGATGTCGTCCAGGGCTGGTAGCTGTAGCCCGATGATATTCTGGGCAGTTTTAATGATTCTCTGTAGAGCTTTTTTGTCCACTACAGATCTGCTCCCATATCACACAAGAATGCTGTATGTTAGGACACTCTCAATGGTGCTGCGGTAGTAGGACAGAATAGATGCTGAGATAAATTTATGTGACTGTTGGTCTAAAAGTGATCATTTTGAAAAAAAGAACAAGTCTTTAATTCCAAAAACATCAAAAAAGTTTCAGACAACCTCAGAACAAACCCATTTTCAAAACAAAAGACATTACAATTGATAAGGCACAGATAATTTATCTCATGTGTTGCCTGCATCTGCATAACCAACCTGTCTCTCCCCCTCCATTTTTCATGGCATCATCCCAATTTAAGTCCTCCCTCAGCCTAGACACTCTAGGCACCTGATGAATTGAACTCACAAAAGCTGATACTTTTGAACAGAACTTGTTAATTGGAAAAGTTGCCACTAAATTCCTTCAAATTTGTTCATCGGTGAAGGTGGTCAGCATTGAACAAGGGTAGATAGAAATTATCCACTGCCTGAGTGGTGGACCTTTGGCTAATTTCCAGAATCTGATATTACAAATGAGGTCCACCAGCTGCCAGGGCAGACCTTGCCACAATCTGCTGCCGAGCTTGTTTGTAATATTTTCAGGGAGGAATTGCAAAAGAATATTATGCAGGTGGTCGATGTAAATAAATTCTCCATGGAGTTTCCACAGAATTTCATCTTTGGCCATTCCAAACATGCACCATCAGCCAATGTCAAAATGAGACTGAGCAGGTGACTGGCTCTTCTTACAGAGAACATTTGCATAGTGCGAGAGAGGAGATATTTGTTCAGTTCACGTTTTGATCATAACGGACCACAAATAGTCATTTCACTCTTCTGAATTTTGTGATCAGTTTAGAGCAGCAAGAAAAGAAAAGAAAAATATGAAGAGAGGTTGAAGAGAAATGCAGTGTAATCAGGAATATCACGTGCAAACTAGGTGTAAATATTTGGGTATGTCTGGCCTAGTGAAAAGAAGGACTCGGAGTGATATCTGAGCAATGTTCCAGTATTTGAGGGGCTGCCATAAAGAAGAGGAGGTGAACTTATTTTGCATAGCAAGACAAGAAACAATGGATGGAAACTAATCGAAGCAAAAAACAACCTGGAATGAGGGGAAAATTTCCTAATAATGAGAACAATTAACCAATGGAATAACTTGCCTTCAGAAGTTGGGGGTGCTTCATCATTGGAGATTTTCAAGAAGACATTAGACAACCCCTTGTCTGAAACAGCAATAGCACTTAGACTTATATACTGCTTTACAGTGCTTTACAGCCCTCTCTAAGCAGTTTACAGAGTCAGCCTCTTGCCCCCAACAATTTGGGTCCTCATTTTACCAACCTTGGAAGGATGGAAGGCTGAGTCAACCTTCAGTGAAATGGTATAAGGTCTCCTGCTTGAGTAGAGCATGATCTCCAAGGTCTCCTCCAGCTCTACTCTGAATTGAATTGATAGCATACGTGTCCCACCAGGTTTCCCAGAGAGGGGCCACGCCCTCCAGAATGAGACCCAATTCTTGATTGGGTTGACAAGCCAACTGATGGCATAATTCATTAATCAATTTGAGTCACTCAGCACAGGGTTATTAGGGCCCTCGATCTAAACGTGTTGATGGTACAACTTACAAACTGGATGTGTCTTAAAATAATAGTCCAATCACCTTACTCTGTACTGAAATGCCATTCCCATTTCTATCATTAGTTTTACTCTATTTCATGGGCTTACCCAAAGGTTTTATCAACAGCGTTGTCATGTTTTATGGTAGTGGCGTTTGAAAAAACATTGAACAAAATGGAACAATATTCCCTTACCTTGTGATATACTGCCTTCTCTTTAACAAGGAATAGATTCTAATGTTTTTGACAGTTGGCTTTGGCATTTGGGACTTGTAATTTTAGTTATGGGGGCAAAGGAAAAATTTGTTGTGCTGTTACTCCAAGCAAGAACTTATTTTAAGGAAGTGAGAACTTCTAAAGAAAGAACAACTGTTAGGGATGACTTTTTACAGTTTGATCTGTGACATGATGCTTATGCCTCTTTCTCCCCCTCTCCTCCCTTGGACTGCAAGCTCTTTATTCAACCAAGCTTTGGAATTCAGAATGCTGGGAACATGGGATGTCGCCAGCTTGTTCCATCTAAGTCAAGTTTGCCCTCTACTGCTTTCATTTCAACCCTCTGCTAAATGGACAAATAATCCAATTTCTAGTTCTGCTTTTAGACTCAGGGTACTCCCTCCAGACTGCTCAGCCAAGATTAGAAACAATTATTCTGACTTTTGGCGGCATAGCAGTGTGCATTTATATCTTTGGCAAAATAGGTATAAAACATAGGCATTACAGTTCAACAAGGCTTAACCAGGGAGTTATTTTGTCCTTTAACCTCCTGTCTCCATCCAAAGTAACTCATAAGGAATGAGAGATCATTTCACAGAAGCATCCTCTCACAACCAGCCATTCCCCTTGTTTGACCTCAACCACAAAGACATTGCTCTAATGGCAAAACAACAGAGAGGAAATTTACCCCCAAGGCTTACATTTCTGAAACGGAGAAAGAAAGAAAAAGCAGATCATTTTTTGTGTCTCACCTGGAAGGCCAGAGGTTCTCTTTGTTACATTTCGGTAAAATTTTCAAAGAAAGACAGAGACATGACTGAAGAGGTGGATGGCCTTGACTTTGTTGAGTAATATCCCATGCAATCCCCTGGGTACCTTTTATGCAATATGCAGTTTTCCAATTTTGCTTGCCCACCTGATTGGGAGGTATATGATACACCTGAGGCTGATCTGGAGCATCCTGCATTGCACAAAGACAATGCAGTCAGAGAATAAGTCTGGGTCCCTTTATTAGCTCCAACTTTGCCCCCAATGTCCCGGTTACCTTCCAGTCTGGAGAAAAACTCTCCCCCAAACCTGAAACAGCCTTTGTCTGCAGTTATTCCAATCCAAACGTTATAAACTGAAAAATTTAAACTATGAATTCAGCAAGGAAAGATACGGTAATAAATCCAGCAGGGAAAGATAAGTAGTTCCAGAAGTGAAGTAACACGGCAGTAAATCAAACCAGTTGGGAGGATCCCAGGTACTCACATAACAGCAGCCAACATGAGATAAACTCAACATTTGTTTTGACAAATGCCCCTCCCAAATTGCCTTTCCTTTAAACTCCCTCCCCAGGTGTTCCACGTGAAAGGAATTGGGGCCCTTTCCTCCCTCATAAGCCATGCAACCCGCGTTGCTCCCTTCTCCGTTCCTCCCTGCATGCCCTAGGATGAAAAGGGGGTAGGCCTGGGTCTTCCTCTGAACTCCCTCTCCCTTGTTCTACCTCTTCCCTGCTCTGCCCAGCCTGACTTTGCCCTTCCCCAGTTTCCTGCACAGCAAACTGAGCCACTCTCCCACTCCCTGTCAGCTGTTTGTCTTCCTCCTCGGATTCAACCCTGATGGGGGCATGACAAATCCAGATTGGTGGAAAAGGCACCATCATTCAACGTAATAAATAACATGTGGTTTTTTATAAAAGAAATAAGTCTCTTTGAATGTACAAAGCTATGCATTTAAGAAAACAGGAAGCTGTCTTACAGCATGTTGTAAAATAATCCAATTGGGGCATAATAATCCAACTGATCTGATTGCTTTGAGTGACAGCAGGCCTTTAGGAGGTGAGGCATAGCACATATCTTACATCGCCTGCTTCTTAAAACCTTTCAGCCAAGCACAAAAGGGATTTACCACAAGACCCGTTGCGTGAAAAACAAGTATTCTGCAGTTCAACATAGATCTTCTTTCTCCAGCTTTCTCTTTGCCCAACCAAGCATGCTGTCTAGTGTGAAATGCGCACAATACTTTGGAGGTTTTTTTCATTCGGCAGAACATTGTCCTCCCACACCAAAGTTTTGCAACAAGCTGTTGCAGACCCCTTCAGTGGCAGGTGAGGTTTTGGCTGAAAGTTTAGGAAGAAGAGTCAGTAGCAGCTCAGTTGCCAAGAGCCTGGAAGAAACATCATTACCTCGATTTTCATTTGAGATATCTCTCTGCTCACCCAGCTGGTCTTGGCAACGTTAGAACAGTTATAAGAAAAGATGTTCCAACATGTATTCTATTTCTGGGTGATCCTATCCACCCCCAATCCCCATGGGTTGGAAATAACCTGCTCTGTTGGGGTTTGTGTGTGTGCGTGTGTGTGTGTGTGTGTGTGTGCCCCTCTTCCTTAGTTTAGGTGCAATGCCAGGAAAGCTCTCAAGTCCCCCACTGGGTTTCACCAGACATCTGCTCAGTGTCTTACTGGAGTGTGTCTCAGCTTCCTTGGGCCAGCTATTTCGCCAAGCAAACAAGCCTCAAGCAGACATTTCTGACACTTCTGGGTCTAAGATACAGGCAGGCAAGTATTTCGTTATTTCTGCATTTTAACGATCCAACATCATTTGCACTTCCTAGATGGAGATGCGGATTTAGGAGGCAGTTATCTTTGAGTTCTCACATGTTTCCGCATTTGGTAATTTGTTTTCTCTTTTTTTAAAAAAAAAAAAGAAAGAAAAAGAATAAGGGAATCTAAAAGGGTATCTTTTAGACCAAACATGCATAGCAAAATGTGAGTGTTGTGATTAAAAAAATAAAAAAAATAAAAATGCAATGATATTTCTCCACCCCGCCAAAGGAACTGCAGACTGGAAATGGAAGGAGAGGAATGTCTGTTTCTGAAAACGATCCTCGGCAAAATAGATAGATCCATTTTAGGTCTTGGCACCCCGTGGAAATGAAATATCCTTTCTCTTATAATAGATGTAGGAAGGAACCATCAGCCAATGGAACAGAAGTTGCCTTCGGAAGTTGTGGGAGCGCCATCACTTGAGACCTTCAAGAAGAGACTGGACTGCCATTTGTCAGAAATGGTGTAGGGTCTCCTGCTTGGGCGGGGGCTTGGACTAGATAATTTACAAGGTCCCTTCCAACTCTATTAATCTGTAATCTGAAAGGAACAGTTTGCTGGATCCACATTTTAAAGCAAATAACCTGGTTTTGATTTATTGACCTAATCTATGGACTGGAGCAAAGTTATTCATGCTTGAATATTTTCTACATAACAGATAATAGATAATCAGAGTTGGAAGGGACCTTGTAGGTCATCTAGTCCAACCCCCTGCCCAAGCAGGAGACCCTACACCATTTCTGACAGAGGGCAGTCCAGTCTCTTCTTGAAAGCTTCCAGGGATGAAGCTCCCACAACTTCTGGAGGCAACTTCTGTTCCAATGGTTGATTGTTCTCATTGTCAAAAAGTTTCTCCTTATTTCCAGGTTGAATCTCTCCTTGTTCAGTTTCCATCCATTCTTCCTTGTCTGGCCTTCGGGTGCTTAGAAAATAGCTCGACCCCTTCCTCCTCTCTGTGGCAGCCCCTCAAATATTGGAAGACTGCTATCCCTAGTTTTTCTCTTCCCTAGACTAGCCGTGCCCAGTTCCTGCAACCGTTCTTCATACGTTTTACCTTCCAGTCCCCTCATCATCCTGGTTGCTCTTCTCTGCACTTTTTCCAGAGTCTCAACATCTTTTTTATAGTGTGGTGACCAAAACTGTGTGCAGTACTCTAGATGTTAATCATCAAATAAAAATCAGAATTCTATCCTATAAACCTAATTGGGTTCAGTGAGTTATTAAAGAGGGGGGGGGGGAATGATCTGTGTGCCATCTTATTTCCTATCGGTAGAATTTTGCATCTTAATTGTGGTTCTTTTTTTTTAAAAAAAAATCTTTTCCGTGGCCTGAGAAAGTTCCGTCTTCTTCTCCACTTTGCTACAGTTCCAGGTTCAAACTAAGCACAAGATATTTAGATGTTGCACACCTCGAGGGGAACTAGTCTCAAAAACAGAGCAGATTTTGCCATTGCGCTTAGAAATAGATAGTGAAAATAAGTCCTTGAACTGGAAAGAGTTGCTTGAAAGTGGTTGCTTCTAAGCATAGGCAGTACTCGACTTACAACAGTTTATTTAGTGACCATTCAAAGTTGCAGTGGCATCAAAAAGTCTTGCTTATGAGCGTTATTCCCAGTTGCAACCTTTACAGTATCCCCATGGTCATGTGATCCAAATTCAGAGGCTTGACGACTGACTCATACTTATGACCTTTGCAATGTCCCAAGGTCACGTGATCCCCTTTTGCAGCCTTCTGGTGAGCAAAATTAATGGGGAAGCCAGATTCACTTAACAACCAGGTTATTAAGTTTTCAGCTGCAAGGATTCCCTTAATGAATAGGGGCTAAAAAAACGGAGCAAAAACTCACTTAACAAATGTCTCACTTTACTACAGAATTGTTGGGCTCAATTGTGGCCATACATCAAGGACTAGCTTAGCAAAAGAGTGGCTCCTGACATGACTCTGGGGTGAACGTTGGTTTCTTGGAAGAAACCATGCAGCATATAGAAGCACACCATGTTCTCCCCGCATCCCGCGAATAGTTTCCCAGTCTGCAAAGTGCTTTGCTGAAATTAAGATTGGCCAGCACTTATAAATATAAATGATGGTCCAATGTGGAATTGAAGTTGCTTCTGCTCCATGAGATTTTTTTTAAGTTGCATGCAGCCTAACCTGGCGGATAAAGTTCTGCTGTTCTTATTGGAATTCATTATGCACCATTGCTGGAGGATTATTGGCACCGAGGGAAGGAGTACGCGCTACATACATTACTGTATCTCCCTAAGGGGTACAGCTTCTACCTTCCGCTCATCAGGGATGGCTTAAAAGATAGCAAAAGGACTCTGTTGTATAACAGAACTCCCACGATCCACCACCTCCTCCTTTTTCTGCAAGGAGGTTCGTCACCACTGACTCCGCATTTTTGAATTTAATGATGATACCTCAAGGGAAATCAGCACCGTGACTGATGGAGGGACCTGGATGGAGAAGGGGAAGGAAAGAAATACCCAGACTGTTCATTGCTATTCCTCCATTGCACATGTATGTCCTTCATGACTCAAGGCTGCGTACTTAATGGTTCGGTATCAGAATCCGTTGGCCTGATTATCTATGCCAGGCAATTAAGCAAGTCTCTCTCTTTTTTCTCTCTCCAGGGACTTGTTTGTTTTTACCTCAGGAAATCAGAACGGTAGGAGTGAATGGTTTTGTTTTGCCTGTTTGTTGATTGTTTTGAAAGGTTGGGGGGAATTTGAAGAGGCAAAAAAGAGCAGCTTAAAACTTACAGAAATCTGAGGCACGTATTTCGTCCCTTAAATTCCCCCCCCCCCCAAATGAAAAAATATATTCCATTTTGGGGTTTGACCTCCCCCCCCCGCCACCAAGAAGTGAAAAGGTCCTCAACCCTCTCTCCCAATGCCATAAAGGAAAGTTTGAGGGATCTGATATGGTCCTATACGTACAAACTAGCATAGAAGGAAACGATCTGAAAACAAAACAGTTGACTTTTTATTCCTGAACTGCCCAACCATCCTGCCTAAGGGAAAAAATAAATAAAAAAATAGGAGCAATGGTGGTATTCTACTGGTTTGGCTTGGTTCAGCTCAACCAGTAGCTCCAAGGGTCATCTGGGAGGGAACCGGTTCACTCCAATGATCACCTGCTGGGCCACCCACCTCTCCTGGTTCTATACTGGCCGTTATTTCCTGCTTTTGAAGCTCAGCTGCTTCGCGCAGCACAGCAGATGGCCGCGCATCAGCTGTTGAACATAAAGGGAGAGTGCAGGATTGCAGGAGAAGGTCAGTAAGAAACTCTCTGCGCATGCACGAAGCATGCCCACCAAGCCACGCCCACCGAACCAGTGGTAAAACAATTTGAATCCCACCACTGATTAGGAGGTCTAACAAGCAGGTTCCAGCGCCATTTTGTTTCATCTCCAATTCTTTCCTGTCATCGTAAGCCTATTGTCCCAAGCTGCCTTGAAATACGGGCAATGTCAGCCTTCAAGATCTTCTACTATTGCTTTGCATCTTTTGGCTGCCATAAGTAACGGGGGGGAGGAGTGGGTAAAGTCTGGGAAGCGAGCTGGAGGTGTTACATTCTAGTGTTGTGTAAAATGAGGAGGGGGGAGTATAAATTCTTGCTTAGGTTTCTATTTCTCACTTAGCTTTCTTTTCTCTGCGCAACTGCAAACTTTTATCAAAATATGCCAAGGTCAACGGACAGAGGCCTCATCATCCCCTGAAGATGTCCACATGATCATATTCACAACTTTTAAGTGGAAGAATCATTTGAACTATTGGGGGTGGGAACATTTCCATCACTTTGTATATGTGATCTGCGCGCCTAATTTCCCAGATTCAGAATTCTATGGTTGCTACCACTTCAATTTCAGTAAAAGATATCTTTTCTCTAATCTAAAGAGTCTAAGTATTTCTTTCTTGAATTTGGAATGGAGCACCACCTGACAGGCATTCTGTTCTCAAAATGGAATCCTGGTCTTCATTTTGCATTCACTGGAGTGTCCCAGAAGTTGCATTTGGAGCGTTTTACAGTGTGAGGACAGCTATTAGAGCTCAAAGGAGATTTTTGCTTTCAGAAAGGTTTGGATGAAGCACCCCTTTTAAGTATTCTGTGGAGGGCCACAGTGTCTCATTTCTAACTCACTGGAAGGAAGTAATTAAGCTGGGGGCCTTTCATTTTGCTTGGGTTCTGGCCAAGACAGACTTCAAATCTTTCATTCCATCACACAGTTTTTGTAATCTGCTCTAATCCACAGACTTCCACTGAAACCATGCAACTAAAGGAGGCAGATCAACCCGACCTTGATGCTTCGTTATTTCAAGGCAGATCTACTGAAGTTTGTAGAGGTCTAGAAATGATCACATGCCCAATATCCAAATCTATGTTGGAAGCATTTGTCCTAAATTGTTTTTCTTTTTCTAGTAGGGCAGGGTATCCAGGTTGGAAAGGGTTCAAAAAAGGCCAGATGGCAATGACCATGCAATTCATTATTATTTTTACAGATAACTGAAGGTGGAGAGCATATTCAACACACTTTCCTCCTCCTTTTCCCCCCACAACAATCCTGTGAGGTGGATGGGTTGGGGAGGGAGAGAGAGAGGGAGGGAGGGAAGGAGGGAGAGGGGGACTTGCCCAAAATCACCCCGACTGGCTTTCATCTGTAAGGCAGGATTTGAACTGATGGTCTCCTGCTTTCTAGCCTGGTGCCTTAACCACTAGACCAAACTGGCTGCTCCTTCTTTTCTTTCCTTTCCTTTCCTTTCCTTTCCTTTCCTTTCCTTTCCTTTCCTTTCCTTTCCTTTCCTTCCCTTCCCTTCCCTTCCCTTCCCTTCCCTTCCCTTCCCTTCTCAAGCTCAGTGCCAGGTTATTACGGACTTAATATTGGACAACTTATTCACCATGATCCCCCCCTTGCCACTTCGATCTGCCTCAGTTTCCTGGATGGTGTTGCTGTATACCATGATTAATTATTGTAATGTATTATAAAGCACTTAAATATTATAATGGAAAGCAATCCTAATAATCATTCTAAGGAGTTTGTGATGGTGTCTGACCTTGGTTGTTTGCTTGCAGACATTCCATTACCCAGCTAGATAATTTGATCAAGGGCACTGATGATGCTACCTAGTTGGGTAATGAAACACCTGCAAGCAAGCAACTGAGCTCAGAGAACACAAGGACTGCACAATTCAAGTCTGAACCACAGAGAATCTCTTCTAATTATTCTAAATCCTTTTGCTGAACCCACTGTGCTGTGTGATTCATTATCACATCTCCTTACTGGGATAATGAAATAGGAACATTTGGCATGGTGATCGGAAATGCCTGAAAATTGCCACTGCCAGTTAAGAAAGCGTTTGTTTCCCGCCTCCCTACCTCCCTCCACTGTCTTTCATGGCTCAACTTTGTTGCCTCTCCACATCTTCCATCTTCACGTGTGTAGTTTTCAAAACCCGAATCTCGGAGAGGCCTTCCTAGAGAGATATCCTCACCTGCAGATTTACTACAAAACAGCTCTTTCTCTCATGAGATCCGCTGTTTTGTAATGTGCAATTAGCCCATACATTGCAATGCTAGTTGGGAACAGTTGAGCTGCTCTGTAGGGATTATGGCCTCTTCTCCAGGAGGCAGTTGGAGAAGGCAACTGGGGATGGCATCCTAAGCAGTGCGATCCTCGGAAGACTTTAGGATCGCCTCAGGAGCCCCGTTCCCGATGGGAGGATTGAGGGCTGCAGCTGCATTGCTACAACTCCAAAGAGGTAAACAGAACAGCGGATTCGATTTTAAAAAGCATGTGGGAGAAAAAGTTTTGCTGCAAAAATTGCTGAGGTGCTCATTTGAGAACTCCAAATTATTTCTACCGATTTGAGGATAACCGTGAGGTGTTGCGTGCTACAGTTCTCCCTAAATAATAATACTAGTATTTGCAGTATTTACCCCAGGAATCCTCTCCAATAACTATAAGATAGATCAGGATTACCTTATTGAAAGCTCATCACTTTGAAGTGCATAAGATCAAAGTACTAGGAATATATCATGCCAGCCTCAAGCAAGCACATTCATGCATGAAGTCTTATTGTTAGTAGTTGTATTTGTCATCCAATTTCTCCCCCGTGATATCAAGTTCTCCCCTCCCCCCCCACACTCATATTTTTACAATTTTTTAAAAAAATAAAGTAAGCTATGCTGACAGAGCTAAATTGGTTCCTTGATCCTCCTAGGATTTTAAATAAGTATATAAAGCTGAAATTTTCTCACCTGTTCCGACACCTTAACCATTGTACTCTGCTGCTTCCAATATGCAAAGATGACAACACAATAGTGCGTTATGCATATGAACATCCTTTTCTCTTTTTCTTTTTTCCTTGAACAAGGCAGAATGATCAAAGTATTTATATTCAAACAGAAGGAATAGTCCTGATCGTTTTGGGTGGGCCTGTAGGTATGTGGAAAGGATGTTTATTGATGGCAATATTGTTTAGTTGATTTTTTTCCCTTTACCTCCTCTTTAACAAGGTCATACCTGGCATTCTAGATAGAGTTTGGAAGAGCCATATAAATGTAATACATAAATAAACCAAGAAGCATTTTTTTATGGGCAACAAAGATGAATGGTTTCTGGTTGAAAGACTGAACTATCTCAGGTTTCAGCTGTACTGGAGATGACTTGCAGGTTTAAAGCGTTAAAAAAAAAAGGCTCTTTGGAAAAAGAGTTCACTCTGACTTCACTGACTTAGCCTTCTTTGAGAAGAGGGATTACAGATAGTCCTTGATTTACAATCATAACTGAGCCTTTTTTTTTTTTTTTTGCTAAGCGAGACAGTGGTTAAATGAGCTTTGTTCTACCTTACATCCTTTTTTGTAACTGTTGTTAAGTGAATGACTGCAATTAAGGGAATCTGGCTTCCCCATTGATTTTGCTCGTCAGAAGGATCCAAAAGGGATTCATGTGACTCTGGGACATTGCAACCATCTTAAATACGAGTCAGTGGCCAAGCAGCTGAATTTTGATCACGTGACCATAGGAATACTACAATTCTTGTAAGTGTGAAAAACGGTCATAAGTCACTTTTTCAGTGCCACTACACAGTCACTAAATGAACTGCTGGGAGTCGAGGGCTACCTGAATTGGTTTTGTAGGGTTTTTTTTTTTTTAGAAAGCACACTTACCTCTTCCCCTTTCCATGAAATGGTATAGCCTAGAATATTATGTTGGTCTTGAAAGTGGTATGAAGTGGCTCCAAGCCATGGCACATCCATTATGTGTTGGCAAAGAACACTGCATTTATTGCATCCCAAAGTGCATAGCTGAATGTCTGTGGAGATTCTCAGTCCTCCAGGTCATGGTTGTCCCAAAGGTGCTTTTTCAAGAGGTGAATGGACTTTTTGGTTTTTCTCTGAAGACTTTTCACTTCTCATCCAAGAAACTTCTTCAGCTCTGACTGGATGGTGGGGAATGGAAGGATTCATATTCCTTACAGTATATAAATAAGCGACCAGCTGTCTGCAAGGAGTATAAATCTTTCCATTCCCCACCATCCAGTCAGAGCTGAAGAAGCTTCTTGGATGAGAAGTGAAAAGTCTTCAGAGAAAAACCAAAAAGTCCAGTTGCCTTTTGAAAAAGCACCTTTGAGACATACCGTTGCGGAATTATTTATTGTATGGCATACTCATTTTACAAAAATCACTGGTCTTGGGTTGGCTTTAGCAAAAGGAATAATTGATAAACACTTCCAGGTTTGATAAGATAGCACGCATCTTCCTTCAGCAACTTTTAGCGGGATGGACTTTTAAGTGAGGCTTAAGTGTGAAGAAAGAAATTGAAACACATATTGCAAGATTTCAGCACACATCAATCGAAGTAATAGTAACTGTTGGTTCTAAATAATACATCTTGAGTCCTGGAGAAGAAAATGTCATTCTTATAATTGGAATATTTGGGAACACAAAGGCACATTCACGAGTGTAAAAAAAATATCAAGAATACTTCATGAGAGAAAATATTATATTCTATTAGTTTCCCTTTATTGCTAGATTTTGTAAGTTTCTAAAAACTGCATTGCATGGAGAAGTTCTGTCATTATAGTGTTTATCAATTTTGATTGCCCAAAGCATATACTTTGTAGGTTAAGGTCATATGATTTTGAATGGATTGAGGGCAACATTTAGAGTCTGAATAGCTATGCTGCAAAAACTAATGAGTATAGCCAGAGCAAAAATGGTGTTCAATTAAATTTACATTTAGAGTTAATACATTTCAGTGTAGTCATGATTACATTCTAGTTGTACATTTAACAATTTTCCCTTCCTATTACCTAAAAAATTACAAGTTGGTAACAACTTTTGGAAGCTCTGTAGACCACAGCTAAGACTTTGACGAAGGTTGCATATGTACCTAGGGTGCAGCATATGTCTAGGTAAGGGTAGAAGAGATAGTGAAGGTATATGAAAGTAGTTGTTGACAAAAATCTCAGCATTGGGAAAGAAATTAAGTATAAGGAAGAGATTTGCATGGCATAAGAGAAAATACAAACTTGGGAAACTTTCACGATTCTGTTATTATACCCTACAACAAGAAATCGAGCTTCATAGTTCAACGGTATCTGATTTCCTGACCTGGCCCACACTGATGGCTTGACACTCCAATTGCATTACATCCATGTTTCCAAAAACATTATTAAAATTCATACTTTACACTAGAGCAGTGTTTCTCAACCTTGGCAACTTTATGGTATTTGGATTTTAGCTTCCAGGAGGCTGCTTGGGGAATTCTGGGATTTGAAGTCCAGACACCATAAACTTGTTAAGGTTGAGAAAATCTGCACTAGAGTTACGTTGAAAAGTATAAACAATTCCCAAATGCTGCACTATGGACAACGCATTAGCCTATCCATTTACAAATCTTAAAATCTTCTCAGAGAAAAGAGTGGGACTAGAGCCAAAAAAACCCACTGATATCACAGGTAAGCTCCCCAAAACATGCTGTTTTTGTGGGATTCTCCAAAATTGATGTTCTACTTTCAAAATGGCTCTCTCTCTCTCTCCTCTCTTTCTTCTTCAATAATGGAGAAAGTATCACGAAGAGTCCTGGCAGCACAGTGGTTAGAATGCACTGTTGCAAGCTAATTCTGCTCACTGCCAACAGTTCGATTCTTACAGGCTCAAGGTTCATTCAGCATTCCATTGTTTCAAGGTTGATAAAATGAGGACCCAGGTTGTTGGGGGCAATCTATAAATCATTTAGAGAGGGCTGTAAAGCAGTATGCAGTGGTATATAAGTCTAAGTGGTATTGCTCTTGCTATGACAATTATAAGGCATTATTAAATTAAGCAACCTAACTTTTTTTTTACAGTATTACTTTTTGAATAACAATCTGATGTATATTTATTTCCTTTCAAGTGAGCAATGAGTATGCAAAGTTCTTTCTGCAAACCTAGCTTGCCTCATTTAAATGTTCTTCAGAATTTTCCATGAGCTGGGATGGGGGAGCTAGTGATGAAAGCAGTCACTGTGATGCTTTCCATCCTTCTTGTATCTTGTATTGTGTTCCTGCAAATATCTATCAAAGGGGTGGAGCTTGTGTCACACAGCAGGATGCTGTTTTCATCATTTTGACTGAAGATTTTGATTTTGTGGGTGCCTTTGATGCTCTTTACTATTGTCTAAAGTTACCTGCAGGCATATTCAGTTTTGACAATCTGAGCACTTGATGTTGCATTATACTGTATATAGACAAAGATGTTGTCAGAACAATTATTGCTTTTTCATGCTTGAGTCCTGTATGAGTTTGAGTGGCTCTTTCTCTGGCCCTGATAGATAACCACCTCTTCCAAGATTTGGCCCAAATCCTCTTTAGCATCCTTCTTCCTTGTAACCACCCGTGAGCCAAGGATGAAATTACATTGCAAATACACTGTGGGATGCATTCCTTAATAGCGACCTTTAAACCTGAGCATTGATTTGAATTTGACAAACTTATCTTGAGAAATCCAGTATTCTAAATGAAGAGCATAAAACACAGGCAAGAAATTTGTTTCATTGGTTTGGCTTTCTGCTAACTAAAGTTTTGTTTACAGAATAATATGTTCAATCAAATAGGCTAAATAAGAAGTACAAAATGTTCAAAATCCAATTTTGGGAAGTGTGCTGTGTCCAAAGTGGGATATATTAAACTTGATGCAGAAGTTTAAATGAGTCTAGAGATAATGCAAATATCAAAGGGAGGAAAAAGAGATGCTTATTCTTCTTTGTCTTTTATATTTATCTACCATTCTTTCTTGCAAAAACACAGGGTTCAGTAGCTTGCATGATTTCCTATTTCTTCATTAAACAATTCTGTGAATTAGGTCATCAGACAGAGTCATGGTCATTGTAGTGACTTTATAGAAGTGCCTACAAGAGACTTCTTTATGTTCTTATTTTATGTTTTTTTATTGGGGAATCTTACTGGACTTTATTGGGGAATGTTTCTGGACTATTTTCCATTGATCTGTAATTAGTTCTTCCACTATGGGTAATGGGAGCATTGATACAAGGTTCTGAACAATTTATTAAACAATGTAAGATTCTAAACAGTCCCACCAATACTGACAAGACAAGTCATTTCTATATAAACAGAGACCAAATCTCACACACTTCTAGCAGCAGTGATGTTACCTAGTTGGGTAACGAACCTCATAGCACAAGCATCCATGTTCTCTCTCTCTCTCTCTCTCTCTCTCTCTCTCTCCCTCTCCCTCTCCCTCTCCCTCTCCCTCTCCCTCTCTCTCTCTCTCTCTCTCTCTCTCTCTCCCTCCCTCCCCCCTCTCTCAATGTGAATAAAAGAGGGAACGGATGACACACACATAATACATCATAGGGCCAGTCATGAAACTTACACACTTGCTTTAGATATGATACCATTTGTGTGATGACATTCTGATGCACATTGTCATTTTGGCATCCTCATTGTTTGCCAATGTCTATAGGTCATTCTGTTTTCTCCAAGGATCACATCTCTTCCCAGGACAGTGGCAACAGGATGAGTGGTAGAAGCAGGAACTCCCAACCTCCAATGCAATTTTTTTCTCCAACAATACCTGGGATAGAATAATATGTCCCAGTCATCTCCAATGAGTAAAAAATACTTCTCACATTTCTTTATTATTAAATCATTTTGTAGGCTATTCACTTTCCTTTGAACAAATTATCTATAATTTAGGAGCCGTGGTGGTGCAGTGGTTAGAATGCAGTATTGCAGGCTAATTCAGCTCACTGCTAGGAATTTGATCTCCACCTGGTCAAAGTTGACTCGGCCTCCCGTCCTTCCGAGGTTGGTAAAAGGAGGACTCAGATTGTTGAGGGCAAGAGGCTGACTTTGTAAACTGCTTAGAGAGTCCTGCAAAGCACAAGAAGTTATATGTAAGTCTAAGAGCTACTGCTATTACAGTTTTTAAATGCCCTTTTGCCCTCCCTATCTGAAAACACGAGCTGAAAAATCTCCTATGCCTATATCACTACCACGGAGATTTAATTTCTTTACTATAGTACTGTATTTTTGAATTTCTGGTCTGTTTAAATTTGGTATTCTGATTTAAAACTTCATGGGCATTATTGAATTTTAGTATAATCTTGGGGGGGGGGGGAAACAACGTCACTTAAACACTCAAAAAGACCTTTTTGAGACCTTTACCTTGAATATGTGATGTGTGCATAGTTCTATGTAAATAAAACAATCGTTGAATTGCAAAGCAGAGGAATTAACAAACTCTGATGAAAGAGCACAAGATTAAATGCAACTAGAGGCTGCTACAATTCCTCATGCTATAAAATGGTCTTCTTCTTTTTTTTTAAAGCCAGATGGTATTTGGTAGAGGAAGCAGGAATAAGGACTGAAAAATATGTCAGAGAATATGTAAACCTTCAAGAGAGAAACACTGAAAAGGAGGAGAAATCCGGGGGAAAAACACCCAAGAAGTAACACTCCTGAGAACATCAAAATGTCACTTCTCAAACCATATTCTGTATTGAATTCTGTCTGCTGGTGTATCAGAGCACATGCTGAGTGATTATCCTTTATAGTGGAATCACCAGATGAAGAAGAGAGGGCTCCTTTAGGGGGAATAAAGAGACCTTCCAGCTTAATATCAGTTTGGGGAAGAAATGTCTGAAGTCAAACACTTACATGTATTTTTTAGACTATAAGATGCACTGGACCATAAGATGCACCTAAGTTTAGAGGAGAAAAACAAGGAAAAAATAGGCTTGTTTTTTTTCCTCTGCAGGTCCCATTTTTGCCCTCCCCAACATCCAAAAGCACTCTGCAGGCCAAAAATGGGTCCATTTTTGGCCCCCGGAGGCCTCCGTGCGTCCCAATTTTGGCCTTCCCTGCTGAGTGCTTCTGGATGTCATGGAAGGCAAAAACAGGACCCGCGGAGGGTTTGAGAGGCCAAAAACAGGCCCGTATTTTAAGCTGACCAACCGTCCTCCCTTAGGGAAGACAGTCCTCCTTTTGTAAGTTCTGTCCTCCCTCGAAAAGTGTCCTCCTACATGTCCTCCTTTTTGATATTTGAAGACTAATCTGTAAATCTCTGTATTTGATCGATGCCGATCTGATCCGTTGTGTGTGATGTGACGTATTTGTATTTGACATGACGATTCGTCAAGGCTCAGTACAGTGCGGCAAGATGAGATTATGAGATGCATGTGCTCCACATAGGAGGATTGTTTTGGGAGAGTGTGCCGGGCGCAAGTGGCTTTGTTTTTTTTTTTCTCTTCAATTTATTTGTGTCCTCCTTTTCAATGTAAAAAAGTTGGTCACCTTACGTATTTGCTCTATGACACACAGACATTTCCACCCACTTTTTTTTTTTGGGGGGGGGGGGGAAGTGTGTCTTATAATCTGAAAAATATGGTAAGTCTATATCTCCCATTTCCCAAGAGTAGGCAGACATGGCAAGATTCTTGTATTATAGGTCAACCTGTGGTTTTATAGGTCAACCTGTGGTTTGTGGATCCCTGAGGGGGGCTGCCATGGCTACAAGGGATCCACGAAGGCTTGAAGAAATTTTATGATTTAAATCTTGAGTTAAGTCTTGGGGATCCATGGCCATGGTCTGTAGCCACTAAAAGTATTTTCAGGGGGTCCATGGTGAAGAAAAGAACCACTGCTATAGGTGATCAACAAATAAATACCTACTTTGGCCTATTCATGAGTGATTCTGTTTGCTTATTATGCCTAAGCCCTTCCACTAAATCATTTTTCATTCATCCTAAAGTCTTATCCCCAAAAGTTTGTATGCTGGCAATACGAGGGTGGCACCATCAAATTGTGAGAGTGTAATTTACCCAGAACTTCTCTCAAAATATTGAAGGACATTCTCTGTGGACATTGCCATCAACTGTTGAGAGTTGAGAAGATCTTTGCAGAAGGTACATCCCTTCAATGGAAGATCAAACAAACCAGCCCCATCAACATATCCTCCCACTTTCTTAAAAACAACAACAACCCAACAACAATTCATTTACTTATCATTTACAAGAGATAAAATATCATCCTAATTTCTGAGAGCAAAAAGAAGCTACCCCCATGGCTCCCTTCTACATTGCTTTGAGCCTTCTTCTGTAGCCTTGACCTGCATTTTTGTTTATCGGTTAGACTTTGTGCATAGACAAAGTCCCTTCTATTTGAGAGTCAGGGACAGGCGAAGAAAGAGAGATACATTTGGATCTCAATTCATGAAAAAGTAATAATTAGTCTTTCCCTCTTTGGTACCATTCTGAGAAAAATCTCTCAAGATCAGATTTTAGGTAATTGATTTATTCTGCTGTTGTCATCCATTCAGACATGTCCAACTCTTGGCTATTTTAATGGACCAGGTCTTTCCATGTCTTCCAATCTTGCACTTCTTCTTTGAATTGTTCTAAATTCTGGCTGGTGTCAGCTTTGATGGTGTCCAGCCACCGTGTTCTTTGACGGCTTGGTTTCCTTTCACCGCTAACTCTTCCAAACATTATTGCTTTCTCCAGTGAATTTCCCAGCATGACATGGCCAAAATAAGTGAGACACAGTTTTGTGATTTTTCCTTTCAGTGATATGTCTAGTGTTATACACTCCAGTACTTGCTTGTTCGTTACCTTTGCTGTCCAACAAATACACAGGAGCCTTCTGTGGCACCACAGCTCAAACAAGTTGATTTTCTTCCTGTCTTGCTTTTTTAAGGTCCAACTTTCTCAACTATAGGAAAAAATAAGAGAGCAGACTTAAGCTGTCATGACTTATCTCTTTGGGGAATGTTTTCCTCTCCACAATCCCTGGTGGATCAGAAAAATAGGATTTTCACATCCTGTGACCTGATTTGCCAATAAAGGCAGATGACGATGAAGATAAGAAAGATGGGGGAAATAATGTGCCCTTCTGTCTTCATGGTAATCAGGCATGTTTTACTCAGAAACCAAAGATGTTGAATCCCTATTTGGATGAGATTTGGTTATTAGGAATATTTGACTGTGGGGGTTTACTCAATCACTGCAAGCTCCTTCTCCTTTTTTTTTAAAAAAAAGTTGTCATTGGCAAGTCACCAATGAAAGATCTTTTTCTCATTCCTTCTCATTAATCAGCCTGCAATGTCTATGGCTAAGAAAAAGAATTCTTGTAATGTGATAGATAGACTAAGTAGTTCTATATAGAGTCTAAGATTCTTTTATCTCCATTGTCTTTTTCCTTATGACTCTTGTATCATGTACTTGAAGAAAAAGCACAAATTGGAGTAATCTCCTTGACAGGCATTCTGCTAGATGGTCTTCTAGAGCTGAGAGAAAGAGAGAGAGAGAGAAAGAGAGAGGTAGGTTTTTGGTGGAAAAGGACAAGGCTAATGGAAAAGGTGTTCTGTTAATAACTTCAGGGAAAGAGAGCTAAATTAACTTAAAGGTGAGATACTGTAAATTGCCGATTTGCACTGGGAACTGTCTCATAATATAATGAAACCAACTTAAATGGCACTCTCCAATTAGAATAACTCCTATAGGTTCTATGGTTCTGAGTGGGACCATTCTGATGGAAAAGGAAACAAGAACTTTCCATGTAGGGGAAGGAAGGAAGACATGCCCAAAGTTTAAATTGGTCTTTTCAGGCAAGGTTAATGGGAGGCATCACAAAGAGCAAGGAGTCCTTAAGAATAAATTCATGTACTAAAAAAAGTATCATGGCCCCTTACAGCACAGAAATATAGGATATATAACAGGAAGCTCAAAATAGATGGGGGTTCTCAGTTTTGGTAAAAGAGCCGAGATTTTGAGTGAAGAATCAAGAGAGAAGATGTGAGGGTACTGTTCAAAGGAGGACATTTATGCTTCAGAAATATAAGAGAAGTTTTTAATAGCAGAACAAACTGAGCACAGAGAATGAAACATTTTTAACACAGGCAAATAAAATCACATTCAACTGGCCAGTAATTCCTACATGAAGAACCAGAAATAGTCAGAGATTCTTCCAATGCTGCCAATTGCATCACTGTAGAGTCACCTTCTGATAAAACCATGATTTTCTTCTCATCCCTAAATGTGAGGATGCTTAAGGATGGTTTGTGAGAATTCCAGAATCTCAGTCAGAAAAGTAAACTTGCTAAACTGAGCAAAATACTTTGACAACAATAATCCAAGTTGTTAGTCAAGCCAGCTTGCATTAACATCTGGTAATTGCATCATCTGTGAGAACTGATGAAATATGTGATGTTACTCATCGTTCCTGAAGATTCTACCTATTTTGTAGGGTAGATGTGCGCCACCCAGAAAATTCAGGTTTACATAGAAACCCCCAAAGCTTTGAGTTCATACTCCAAAGACTCCCAAAAGTTATTATGAACAATGAGAAAAATGTATAAAATGCATGCCTGGAGAAAACTATATCAATTTTATTTAATTTTAACTGTAAATGGAATGGAATCAATTATTGCCTAACTATAAACCAGTTATACCCTAACCCTAACCTTGATTCATTCTTGATTCCTTCAATTTACCTTTGGGGGTCCTTACCCCACTCCACCCCATCCAGCCTCATCATTAAAGACTAACTATAGCACTGGCTCCAGAAAATGTTGTAGAGAAAAGATGCAAAAGGTGTTTGCACAGGAATTAAAAATTTTGCCTAATAAAACCCCAAAGGCAAATCTGAACTCATCCCACTTGGAAGACACGGCCGAGGAATTGTGAACGCTGTTCAGAGAACTTCACTAAAAGATCCCCACTCATTTGTAATGAAAATCATGATTTCATTATTTTATTGTCTGCAACAGTGGTGCAATTGGTATCGTTTAGATATAAGTACTATTGCAATACCCATAATTCTGTTACAAGCACTATCTTGTAATGATGGGCACTGCAGATTCCCATTTAGAAGGAGGACATTTAATTGAGGAAAACAGATTCAAAGTACAAGAAAAATTGCCCCTATTATATCTGGCAGAGAAAGCAGGCTGCAGATACCCTTGGCTAGGGACTTACATTCGGTAGATCCCAGGAGATGTTCCTTTTCTGCAGTGGTACTTGCCGTATGGAGCATCCCCTCTCCTTGAAATTAGATTGAACCCCATCCCTTTTCATTCTCCTAAAACCCCCGAAGACCTAGTTATGCTACCAGACCTGGGGCTCCCATAGAAGCAGAAATTTATGTTGATGATTCTATAGCCGAGGGGGCCATTCTTATCCTCCCTTCCCTTATGGTTATTGTTTCTGTTTTTATTATTATTATTGTTGTGACTTTTTAGAGTTTATCTGTGTTTATGTCGGCTATTTTATCTCTTGTTCTGTACTGCCCAGAGTCAATCTTTGGGGAGATGGATAGCTACATAAATTTGATAAATATCTTGGTGGCCTAGACCAAGATTTCATCTGGTCTAGTTGTTTCTTTGCAGTAAAAAGCCTATAATGGTTTTCTAGCAGGTGCATTCAGTTTCTGTCTTCTATTAAAGCTATCCATACTAGAGGCCATTTAGAAGATCTTAGGCTCAGTATCACATAATGGAACTGGTATGGAAGGTCCCAGATTCATTCCTTAAAATCTTCAGTTACGGTTGAGAACACAATCAAAACCTGCACAATTGCTGCTAGTCAGTGTTAGCAATATTGGACTACATGCACCAACAGTATGGTCAGATTCAATGGTATATCCCGTCTTGGAGGATATATCATACCTTCATTATGCGTCTTTCTTTTCCATGTTGTCCTAGCACATGAACCTACCCATGCCGCTGTGGAAGGCTCAAAAGAAAAAGGAAAAAAGAAACAAAAAACCCAGGTCTCATTTATTGTTAACCAAACTTTTTCTCCCAAAAAGTTTGCCTCCGAGTGCAGACAAATGAAAGATACAACTCTAGGCAGCCCAGCTGGACAAAAGGCCAATCAAGAGCAATTCATTCAGCTCTGTGGTAACCGTCTTTGCTCTCCCCATCCATGCTAATTTAACCGTAATTCCCCACCCTTCGTTTCTTTAAAGCTGTTGCCCTCCCTCGGCTGCTGGATTTAAGGTTAATTCAGGGCTATTTTCCCTACCGCAATTCTCTGCCAAAGGCGGCTGGAAGCAGTGTTTAACAGAACTGTGTTACCGACTAAGTAAGAGTTCTTTTGTGACAAGGGAAGGAAAAGTGCTTTTCAGAGGGAGAATGCATGTTCACAGGGGTTAAATAGAACTAAGGTAAAAGTCAGAGCACCCTGCAGAAGCCAGAGACTAACTTTCCATTTACAGTAATCAAGGCTCAGAGAAATGATGGGAGAATTGTCACTGGCAATTATTATTTTTTTAAATTAAAATTCTTACTTGGCAGACATAACATGTAGGTGCAGGAAAATTTTGACAGCTGTTTTGTTCTGTAAAACTGGAAAACTGTAGCTAGCATAATAACCTCCGGGATGTCACACAACTCATCCATACATTAACAGGGTCTACCCACTGCACTGACTCACAAACTAGCCAGACAACTCCGTTTAACCGAGAATACGGAACAAACCCAGACCAAGCGGCAGATCGATGAGTCCGTGCAGAATGCTAGCCCTCAACATCAGCCCCAGTGAGTGAGCTGTGATTTGGTTAGCCTTGGATTAGTGACCCATGCGAATATAGTCAATATCTCTCAAAGCTGAGCCATCTTTGGCATTTCGCATCCTTCCCTTCCCAGACCAGACCAAGAATAGAATCACAGCATTCTAAAGTTGAAGGAAATCAAAGAAGTCACTGATTGTGCTCAATCCCATGATAACCTTTTCCTCTGACCGAGTTGCTCTTCTCAATGAAATCACTCTGTTTAATCATTCCTCAGTCTAAAGTTATTCCTGGGAAATGCAAGAACAGACCAAAGAGATATGTTTTCTCACTTAAGGCTGACCAGACACAGGTAGTCCTTGACTTATGACCACAATTGAGCCCCCAAATTAAGTTGCTAGCAATGAAGTTATTAAATGAGTTTTGCCCCATTTTTCGACCTTTCTTGTCTCAGGTGTGTGAATGAGTGTGTGTGTGTGTGTGTGTGTTTGTGTGTGTGTGTTTATTTACTAGCTCTATACCTGTGCTTCGCTACAAAAATATGTGATCAGGTTTAGTTTTGGGGGAGGAAAATAAGGGAAAAAAATTCTGCCTACCAGCTTCCATCAGTATTCATCTGGCTAGCGTCCTGTCAGTGTGTGAGAGAGTTGAGGGCTGTTTGGAAACTGAAACATGGAAACTGAAACAGTATTTGCTGTCTGAGCAAGAAGGAGACAGCAAGGAGCCTGGGTGTGGCTTAGCTCAACTGTTCTGTACTAAAGCTGGTTGCTGCTGTGAAACTGAAACTGAAACTCCTCTGCTTGTGTTTTGCATTTGGAACATATTTCTTTTCAGGTGGAGAGGGGGAGTAGAACTCCTTAGCATCAAAGCATGTTAATAATAATAATAATAATATACAAAATACTAATGCTCTGATGGTCATCTCAAAAAATCCTTTCTTAGTGAGCACCTAGAAGCCAAGAGGAAGAGACATACCAAATTTCAAGTTTGTAGGCTTTACGGTTCTGGAGATTTTGTGATGATAATATATAATAGATAGAGAAATATAGATATATATAGTATCTATCTATATCTATCTCTATATATAGAAGTTAGTGACCTGGTTGTTAAGTGAATTGGCTTCCCCACTGACTTTGTTTATCAGAAGGTTGCAAAAGGGATCACATGACCCCCCGGGGACATTGCAACCATTATAAATATGAACCAATTGCCAAGCATCCAAATTTTGACTACATGATCGTGGGGATGCTTCAAGGGTCATAAGTGTGAAAAATGGTCATAAGTCATTTTTTTAGTGCCACTGTAACTTTAAATGGTCATTAAATAAATGTTTGTAAGTTGAGGACTATCTGTATTTAAAGGTCAGGCAACTTTCTATAATATCAAACTGATTCAGTAGAAAGCAAAAAAAAAGTGGACCTTCCAAAGACAGAAAATTAGAACTTGGTTGCCCCAACAAGAATCAACTACTTATATTACAGTTCAGGAACTAGACAAAATGGTACAAGGAGGTGAAAAAAAAAGATGATTACTAAAATGTATAATTACTTATTGGAATTTAAAATGGAAGAGGAAACGGTCAAAGAGAATATGATAACAAGGGCCAAAATTTTTGGCCACAGTATTGATCTAGACCAATGGGAACGAATATGGCAAATTAATTACAAACTAATGTTGTGGGTCTCCTATAAGGAAAATATTTATAAAATGTTCTATTGGTGCACCTCCCACCAGCGAGATTAGCTAGAATGTTCCCCAACTTGTCAGCCAAATGTTGGAAGTGCAACCACAGCCAGGGAACATATTTTCACATGTGGTGGACATGTCCCCAAGCATGAAAGTACTAGCTCAAAATGCAAGCATGGCTAGAAGAGTTAACAAAACAAAAGATCAAGTTCAAACCAGAGATCTTTCTGCTAGGTATGTTAGAACTGACATGGGATAAGAAACACCAACACCTAATATTACATATTATAACAGCTGCAATAATTTTTCTTGCTCAAAACTGAAAATCAACCATGATACCCACAGATCTAGCAGTAATTAATAAGATACATCAATGCAATGAAATGATTAGACTATGTTATTAAAAAACAGGGAAGAATAATAATAATTTATGATATGGAATATATGGTATAAATGGTTTTAAAAAAAAGGAGTAAAGATGTTTTGTGAAAATGACCGAAGAAATTTCAAAGAAGAACAGGATATAATGACTTATGTGTATATATGTAAAATAATGTAGATAAATAAATATTGTACCTTATTAATAATATAATAAATAAGGAATTAGTAAACTAGCTACAGATATACCTATGGTAAATGAACTCAACTGTTATTAAAGGACACGTACACTGCTATGATACCTCTGTAAAATGTGAGGACTTGTTTCTCTTTTTTAAATTTTTTAAATTTTGAATAAATAAATATTTTTTTAAAAAAGGATCAATTAGAGTAGGGGTGTCAAACTCAGTTTCATTGAGGGCTGCATCAGGGTTGTGTTTGACCTTGGGGGGCTGGGATGGGGGGCTGGGATGGACATGGCAAGGGGTGGCGTGGCCAGCTCAACATCACTCATGTTGAGGGCGCCTGTTGTGGTCCAAGGGCTCTGCCAGAAAAAACAGGCTCCCAAGTTCCATTTTCAGCTGTGACGGCCTCTTGAAACCCTCTGCCAGAGAAAATGGAGTTCAGGACGCCTCCCAAGCTTTTTTCTCACTGGCAGAGGCACCATGGGCCAGTCCTTCGCTGTTTCCAGGTTGGCTCCATGGGCCAGATTTAAGCACCCTTGAGTTTGACACCCCTGAACTAGAGTATCAGTGTCAGGGCTCTGGTAGTTATCCCCATTTAAATCAAGAATCTCTAGCTGGATTTTCAAAACTTAAAGAAGATTTATTAGGAGTAAACATGCTGGTGCTGCCTGGGTGTAGCCAACTTTGAGACACACCATTCATTGTCACCCTTGACCCTGTTTTTCCCCCACCCCCTGGGTGTATCGTAATTCATATTTTCCAATGGGACACATCCATAGCCAAGAGTCATCAATCATGCTCTCCAGTTAGAATTTTGCATGGCAGAAACTCCGGTCACCTAGAAACTATCTTTGAAAACATTTATGGAATGCAAGTTGCCCACTGCTCCCCCTTCCTTTTCTGTTGGCATCTCTAAAAAGACCATAGAAATGTTTTATGAATTGACAATCAGTCTAAGGATACTTTTTTCCTGGTCTTCAGATAGGATTCAAATTAAACTGCTACCATTTTTTCAAGTAGACCCAACTTCATGAGTAACATTATGACCTGACCTTATTTCACCAAATAACATGGTGAAATAAAATAAAATATGGTCTACAAACCCAGTAGTTGAGCATATTAAATCAGACAAATAAACCTATGGTATGTTATTATTGGGTGTGGTAAAATGGTTGAAAAACACTATAGATATCTTTCCTTCCTTCCTGTTCCATGGTGGATGCCAGTGTATTCCTTCCTTCCTTCCTTCCTTCCTTCCTTCCTTCCTTCCTTCCTTCCTTCCTTCCTTCCTTCCTTCCTTCCTTCCTTCCTTCCTTCCTTCCTTCCTTCCTTCCTTCCTTCCTTCCTTCCTTCCTTCCATCCATTCTTAAAAACAGATTCCTTCAATTTATTTTGAGAACTTCTTTTCCATTGCTGCAACGAAGAAACATACATATCAGCAAACAGATGGTGGCTAAGGCATATAGCGTAAAATATATTTATCAAAGCAAACAGCTGTAGCTCATTCCGTTTCTAAGATTTCTATTAAAAGTTCTTTGCAGCCAGAGGCATAGTTGGGGCAAATAGCTTTCTGGATCTCATCGAGCTTTCTTTCTTTCTTTCTTTCTTTCTTTCTTTCTTTCTTTCTTTCTTTCTTTCTTTCTTTCTTTCTTTCTTTCTTTCTTTCTTTCTTTCTTTCTTTCTTTCTTTCTCTCTCTCTCTCTCTCTCTCTCTCTCTCTCTCTCTCTCTCTCTCTTTCTCTTTCTCTTTCTCTTTCTCTTTCTCTCTCTTTCTTTCTGCCTGCCTTCCTGCCTTCCTTTCCTCCTCCCTCTCTCCCTCCCTCCCTCCCTCCATCCCTTTGCAGGGTGAATTTTGATGAGTCAGTGACTGAAGGAAGAACTTGGCTCCATTTATGGTGCTGAAACTATATGGAAAAGCACAATGTTAACCTCCACACCTCTGGCAGGTTGACAGAAAATCAAAGATTACAGCAAATATGTTCCTATGACCTCTTGCTTAGTATTTTCTCAGTTCAGAACAGGCACTTCCAAAACAATTCAATGCAATACATATGATAATGACGAATGTTTCAGTGCTGAGGTGACTAATGTAAATAAAAGTGAGAAGAATTCTTAGATCCCAGCATCCATTTTAAGTGAGGGAAATATGGTGCTTGTCTCTCTTTCCAAGATACAAGTTTTCAGAAAAAGGAAAAACAGAGAAAGTCTGTACAAATTACAGAAATAATAACAGAAAGTCTTTTCAGATGAGTCAGTCCACATTGCAAAACTGCCCAGTACTACTTGCTGATGTTTTTTTTTTCAAATATCAGGCAAAGTTTCTATCAGCTGACAGCATCCATGGTCTTTCCACTATTCCAGGGGTCAGCAACCTAAAACACTCAAAGAGCCACAAAGGTCCTAACCGGAAGCCTTCCATTCAATTTTTGAGCCGACCAGAAATCCGGTTCCCCCACCATAGAGTCACCTCCTAGTGCAGTGTCCTTTTTCCTCTACCTGTCCTAACTGAAGGCCCCATCAATTGTGTGACAGGGAGCCACAGCAGTGGGATGAAAGAGCCACATGTGGCTCCACATGCAATATTCCAATGTGCAGCTGATATTAAAGGAAACAGTCAAGGCTTACTTACATGAAGTTCTAAAATGGAGTCTTTTTGTGTTCCAATTCTAAAGTTTGGAATCCAATGATCTAAAATGATTCTTATTAAGGAGCTGAGTGATCCCACTGCTCTTTAGAAGTTAATGGTCAACAACATGACCCTATTGCCATGATTTCCAAGAGCTGAAATTCAATGGCGACACTTTAATCCATCCCTTCTCAATGCTTTGCTCATGGTATGCTAAGACTGGAGAAGGCCAAGAAAACCATGGACATAATCTAACACACCAAATACCCAAGTTTCTTTTTTGAAGTAGTGGTTAGTCCTGCATTTCCCCCAAAATGAGCGGGCTTTTGTCTAATAATTTAATAGAAGTCGGGGCAAAATTAACCAGAATAAATAAATAAATAAAACCTACTCAATAAAATTAATATGGGTACAACCCAAGTATTTTTTGAAAATGTAGTTTGATTTCACATCTGATTTCACATATAACTTAGGGAGAACGCTGCAGACGTTTCAAGGCTGCCCCAAAGCTTGAGGGCACATATAAATTTGAGGTTGCAGATGGAGACTTTTGATCAAAACAGCTGCCTTTATTCTCAGGCTCCATTGTGAACAGACACCATATCATGACTTATGTTTGACTTCTAAAAATTGGATGGCATAATATTTTGACTATTTGGTTTTACAAATACTAGATTTCTATACTGTCTGTGTCTACCACTATTCCTCAGTTTGTAACATTCATCCTAATGAGCTGCAGCTACAATATTCACCTCTTGGTTGAGATCCATGTCTGAGAGTACAGAATTTCAATCTTGGGTTGTTTGAAGTACCTATAAAAGTTTAAAGTGTGTGGAGATTTAAAATGCAAGCTTCTCCTTCTACTCTCTCAAACAGGTCCTTATATACTCACTCACTCTCTCACTCACTCTTTCTCTCTCCCTCCATACACACACACACACACACACACACACACACACACACACAGAGTATATAAATAATCACAACGGATCGCAAGCAACATATGCACCAAATAAAAAATTCCTAGCTGATGAAGTTTCTAATTGAATACATTCTCCTTAGCCGGCTCTTGTACATTTCATTCTCCCTAATTCAAGCTTCTATTTTCAGACCAGAAAGTAGAATCAGGATGAGAAGGTTACCCGAAAAATGCACTTAGTGGAATAAGGAGACCATCTGCCGTCAGAGGTATTAAGAATCTGTCTCCAACTTTTCTGAAAAGCAAAAACTGCTATGGAGATTTAACTTCCGCAATGCATGTTAGTAGTAATTGGAAGTTGGCAATTGATTTTTATAACCCGAAACATGAAAAGCTGTTGGCTATATAAAACAGAAAGATGGATCATCAGACGTTGCAAGTTGTTTGGGGCAAGACTGTCAGTCACAGATATCTCTGAAGAGTGTTGAAGGATGAACCTGATTTTATTTATATATATATATTTAGCATCGAAACAGAAGACGCTCTTCAAAGTGGGCAAAAACAGCATGAGTTTGTTCAACCTCAAACCCTGAATGAGAATTTCTGGTAAGCAAAATATGCAGAGCTCCCCCTATTTCTTTGCCTCTCCTTGGCAAAGATGAGATAAGCCTAACACACAATAACGATACCTTTGTACTTACTGGAGGAGTTGAGAGATTTTGTTTTTTTGTTGTTGTTTTTTTGCAATTCTGTAATGCTTGCTCAAGAAATGAAATGATGGGCAGGTGAGTTCTCAAAGGCACAATGAGATCAAATCAAATGCTTTCTATTATTTATGGAACCGAGAGTAAATGTTGAGCTGTTTAACTTTGGTATCTACCAATATCAGAATCTACCAATAGTTTCCAGACTACTTCAACAGAAGAACATTAATCAAAGGGGTATAGGAATCTGCTTTCTACTAAGATAGATCACTGATGGTCCCAGTCTACTCCTGTTGGCAGTGCCCAGTAGGAACACTCTAATGTTTCAGATAGAAGTTTCTGTTCCCCTTACCTTCATTGGAAGAATAAGAATAAACACCACAACATATGCTCTACCATATATCTTCATCACCATTCCCCTGAAAAGAAAACCCAGATGGACTACTGTAATGGTACAGAGGGAAACCAAGCCATTCATTTATCTCTATGAATGATGTTTATGAATAATAAAAGTTAAATGGAATTGAAAGAACTCAAAGTGAAGAATCAAAGTGTACGGAGATTCTCAGTCATCCAGGTAATAGTTGTCTCAAAGGTTCTTTTCTATTTCTTCAAAAGACAACTTTCTTCCTTGAGGGAGAATAAGAAGAAAAAGAAGATTCTACAGTAGAATCAAAGGTTTATTGTAAGGATGGCAACCATAGAAAACCTCCTGAGTTTCTCTTGCCCAGTCCAGAAAGGAGATTCTAAGAGAAGATCTTTCTGATGCCAGAATCTGGGTCATCAGCTCTGACCACAGTATTTTCCATTAATAGGATGCTGTTGGTTCTAATTGCCCAAAGACTTCCGGAAGGCAGGATATACATATCTCTTAATTTAAAAAAAAAAATGTGGAAAAAGCAGGAGCTGCCTCCAGGTCTGCTGTTATAATATGGGCAGAAGCCCAATGCTCATCAGATGCATAAGAAAGAAACCTTGCATGATGAATCTTGCCCACAGTATGCTTAAAAGGAATATTAACAATTCATGTCTGCAGAAGACTCAACTGAACTGCATTGCTGCCTGCTAATAAAGAATAATGACCGATAAAATCATTTTCATAAATAGGTGGAAGGATAGGAAAGTCAATACAAAGCAATTAGCAGGTTGACTGGGTGAGCCGCTGAGATGCTTCATGCTGTTCTTCCTAACGTTTGGATCCAATGGTCCAACACTATGGACCCCTTCAAAGAATCCTTAGATCTGTAGTTGATGGGATAGACAAGAACTCTAGAATGTGTCCTCTGCTCACCTCAAGGTCTAGATCAGAACCTCAGCTTCCCAGATAGTTTTTTTTTTTTATGCAGTAAAGCAATTGTAGTAATGACATCCTGCATGTGGTGGAATGTAGTCTGGCTTTCCAGGAAGGAGGAGCTGCATTTCAGAGGACCAACAGACAGCAAAGTTTACATAGTTTGGATGGGAGAAAGAGGGACAAGGTAGCTCCACCCTAGAAGTTCTCAGGGTATATATTTAATGACGCAAGTAGTTGCTTTAGTTCAACAATATTTCTCTCTATAGGTGAGGAACAATAGAGGAAACTTTTTCTCCAATTGGTGCAAAATGCAGTGGCTCACATGGTTTTGTGCAGACCTTGATGTGCACATGTATCACCTCTCCTGTGGAAGCTGAATAGGTTGCCAATTTGCTTCTAGGTGCAATTCAAGGTGCTGGTTGTCACCTTTAAAGCCCTTCATGGCTTGGGACCAGGTTATCTGAGGGGCCGACTCTTGCTGGTCACATCTACCTGACCCACAAGAGCGGGGAGGCAAGGAATGTTGGGGGTCCCATCCCCTAGGGCAATACACCTGGTGGGACCCAGAAGAAGGGCCTTTTCCGTGGTGGCTCCCACTCTCTACTCTACTCTAACAACCCCACTCTAACGTTTTTCTGGAAGGCACTGAAGACCTGGTTCTTCCGATGGACCTGGAGAACCCAGAGAGGGATGAAGCCCATTAAATGGCTTGTGTGATGTGTTGTCGCCGGAGTGAGGGGTGGGGGTGGGGCTATTATGTTATTTTATTAATTTATTATTTAATTATTTTCTTTTATTAGTTTTATTTTTTATATGATGTTTTTATATCCCTGTAATCCACCTTGGGACACGGTGGTTCAGTGGCTAAGACGTTGAGCTTGTCAATCAGAAAGGTTAAAATAAGAATACTTTTTATCTTGTAACCTCTTTCTTTCTCTTTTTCCCCCTTTCTTTTTCTTTCTTTTCTCACAATTCTTTCCCTCTCTTCCTCTTCTCTCTTCTTTCTTTTTCTTTCTTTTGCTTATTTGTGTATGTATTGTGACTGGTTTTAATTGTAAAAATTAATAAACTATATTTATATATATATAAAAAAAGAAAGGTTGGCAGTTTGACAGTTCGAATCCCTAGCACCGCGTAATGGAGTGAGCTCCTGTTATTTGTCCCAGCTTCTGCCAACCTAGCAGTTCGAAAGCATGTAAAAATGCAAGTAGAAAAATAGGGACCATGTTAGTGGGAAGGTAACAGCGTTCTGTGCGCTCATGCTGGCCACATGACCATGGAGACGTCTTCAGTTAGTGCTGGCTCTTCAGCTTTGTAATGGAGGCGAGCACAACCCCCTAGAGCCAGAAATGACTAGCACATATCTGCGAGGGGAACCTGTACCTTTACCTAAGCCACCTTGAGTCGCCATATGCAAATAGGTGGCAATATAAATTTTCTAATAAAATAAAATAAAAATAAAAACTGCTCATAAGTAATTCCACATATCTCTCTTGCTTCTTGGAACATCTTCCAAGACAAAATATGTTCAAGCTCCAAATACTGCGTTTGTAAATATTGGTTCCACCAGCTTCAGTTCTGCAACAGCTTCTTAACATGCTATATGGAAATTCTCCAAAACTGCAGTAAATCAAACCGATTTACATTGCATTGCTCAGTGCAAAAGAAACAAGGACTTTTTCCCCAAACATCTGGCAAGTCACATTGTGTGACTGTTGAGCTTCATTTGCCTTGGCAGACCACAGTTTGTATAGGTTGCTGTTTTTCAGTCTTTTTCACTGTGAAAATGCCTCATTTCATGTCATTTTTCAAGACACAGTTATCTGTCCCAACATCATCCTTATTTCATTTTGAAATCGTATCCCAAACCTTATTGCTATGCTGTGGCTATTTGTGGCTTTAAAGCGGAGAGATTCTGCAGGTATGCAACACAGATCCTACCAGCTGGTTTCTAGAATTAAATTTATAGTTACTGTTCTCTAGCCAGAAAATATGATATTTGTGCCCCCGTCTATGGAGATATCTCAGTCATTAAGGTTTGGGTGGTTCTCCCCTCACCCAGTAATTAAGAATCTCTGGTCTTGTATGTTATGTGTTATCTTTATTCAGATTTGCTTGTAACGTCAGAATGGATCAGCACCTCATATCCGTTAATATGAGAAATATACTTTGAAATTCATCCACAGCTTGACAGTTTGGCCCATAGGGAGAAATATAATCCATATCATGTGTTGAACCCTGTGGGTTTTTTTTAAATTAAAATACTGCCGTTGTGATCATTATCTAACATGTTCTCATATTAAAATAGAGAACGTTTTATGCTCTGATGGCTGGGTTATTCCAAGAAGTGTTATCCAATTGAGGAAATGCATAGTGAATAATTGAGGTTTAAATCTATTATTTCATATTTGCATTCATTTATGTTTGGCAAATGAACTGTGAATAATATCAGTTCTGCCAGAGCTGAAACTTCAAAGAATTGTCCAAACAGTAGGAAGAGAGTTTTCATCATTCTTCATCTTTGATATCTCAAATATTTTGTCTTACAATGATGGCAAAGTACGAACTAAAAGCACATGATATAGAGCTATTGCTAAAACTAAGCATAATTGTGTCTGATCAGGGCCTGCAGGAAGCATCATTTGCTGATGGATGGTATGCCAGCTTTAATTTTAGCATTGAGGAAAGTTATACATCCATAAATAATAAATAAATGACCAAAATCTGATAGCAGAAAAGAAAAAAAAAAACCAGGAGGTATTATTTTTCTAAATATACAGATTGCCTTTCATCCACAAGAGACTGAAGTATGATATATAGAATATTGTTCCAAATACCATATAAAAGCAGCAATAATATTGCAGATATGAAGCATAAAATCTATTCAACTGGCTAAAAAAAAAGAGCAAAAGTGAATAGAATCATTTAGCACAAGTGAAGGCGGAGAAACATTTTAATTTGGCATCCAGCTGGTAATATTGTTGTTGCCAATCATATTGCAATACATGAGGGCATTGCAAATCTTGAGCACCAAAGAAGGCCTGCTGTTCATGTAGACTTTATGTCACCTAGCGAAGAATGATAAGTTCTGCATAGTTTGAAGCCTCCAAACCATTTTCAAGGACAAATTGAGTTATAATGTAAGCCACTGGTTGGTTTCAGGTAGTCAGATAAATTTCAGAAATCAATCCAGCCAACAAGCACAATCCATCTTAGATTCTGTGAGAGTGTAGATCATTGTGTTAAAACTATTTCTACCCAGGAAAGAAAACTGCCAAACCACCAATGCTGGTTCTGCACTTCTAAGGAGAATATTGGATTAAGAAAGATCCCCAAGTGGTAGATAAGAGGTAGGCATTACAATTACATCAATTTCCAGCAATATGCCAGTAGCCAAAAAAGCTAATGCAATCTTGGGTTGTATAAACAGAGGCATAGACTCAAGATCATGTGAAGTATTAGTACCACTTTACGAAACCCTAGTAAGACCACACTGGGAATACTGCAACCAATTTTGGTCACCATACTAAAAAAACAACAACAACCCAATGTTGAGACTTTGGAAAAAGTTCAGAGAAGAGCAACTAAGATGATCAAAGGTTTGGAGACTAAAACATATGAAGAACGGCTGCAGGATCTGGGTTTGGCTAGTCTAAAGTAAAGAAGAATTAGGGATGACATGATAGCAATATTCCAGTATTTTGAGGGGCTGCCACAAAGAAGAGGGGGTCAAATTATTCTCCAAAGCAACCTGGAATTAAGGAGGAATTTCCTAACAGTGAGGACAATTAACCAGTGGAACAGCTTGCCTCCAGAAATCGTGGGTGCTCCATCACTGGAGGTTTAAGAAGAGACTAGACAGTCACTTGTCTCAGATTGTATAGGTTCTCCTGCTTGAGCATGGGGCTGGACTAGAAGACCTCCAAGGTCCCTTCCAGATTCTATTCTATTCTATTCTATTCTATTCTATTCTATTCTATTCTATTCCTTCCAAAATACCAATCTATTAATTCCTGTAACTATTTATATGCAGCATCTCTAGCTTATCAGAATTCTGCTTCCATGTATTGGTTCTCATTCCTCCTGATATTCATTCCAAGTGATCTTCAATAATTTTAGTATCTTCAGGGCCTCTGCTATTCATTCTAAGTATATAGAACCTCACCCCAAATCCCTTCAGTGATTTTATGTAGTGAATTGATCACTGCGGGCTCTTTAGGGTTTCTTATATTCTTCAAGGGAATCAAATAGAACAAACCTGAACAACACTTTGCAAGAGCAATGGAGGTGTAAAAATGGCAATCTTTTGCTGCCTTCATTGCCCCAATGAGATTTATGTCTTGTTTGTCTAACTGTTATCTCTTTTCCCCCTTCTCAAGTGTCTACAATTGCCAAACAAAGGCAATTACTGGGTATTGCAACAGAGAGAGGATTTAGGATTATGTCAATAGTTATTTCCATCCTACCATTCTTCTATAAACCCAGAGCTCTGCCACAAATGCCATTGATGTCTCTAAGGGCAGACTATCCAATGAGATCTCTGCCCCAGCAGAGAGGAACAAGGACTGTTCAAATAAATTTCACCAGGAATCTACTGATGACAACAGTGGGAACCCAACAACTTCCTTCTTTACAACACAGTTCAAACTTGCCTCTCATTCATAATAAATCCTTCAACCTTCCGTAGTGTCCTAAGCTGCTCCAACTCTACTGGAAGTATGGCTGGACAGCAGAACCGTTCCGCTCATTTTGAGATCATGATACTATGTCCTAAGCTCCTGGAGATTTGTTTCCTAATAGTAACAGGAACCAGACACACACTTTCACTAAGCGAAAATGGCTCTGTTACAGGGGTGGCCAAAGCAATAGCCTAAAAAGGAAGGAATCCGGCCTTTCTGTGATTTATGCAAATTAAAATATATAGTGGATCTGATTGTACATGGTGGTCATTGGTTGATTACATGTTTTAAGGCAGGGGTGTCAAACTCATAGGCCGTGGGCCGCATGCGTCATGTTCTGGCCATACCCACCCCTGGTTTAGCGAAGGAGAAAGAAGTCACAATACTTCACATGGCAACAATGTGACACTGCGAATTTGACACCCCCTGTTTTAAGGCAATAAGGATGGGGAGTACTACAAAGACAATAGTCTCCTGAGTTAGAAAAAGCTAAAGTTATTATTAATGTACTACTTTCTCTAGGAACTTCCTGCTGACCTTGTTTCCCAGAGCTATTTTTGTCTCCTAGTGGTCTAATCAACATATCTATTAAATATTTTCTTGGTTGTGTTTGAAAGTTTTATTTCCCCATGAAAGTGGATTAGGGAATATGTAACCTACTTGTTTTGACTAACAACAGAATTCTTACTTTAGCACCAACACATTGGATTGGCCTATTGAGGAAAACTATACTTTCCTTATAGATTTCAGCAATGCCACCTTCTCAATCCTTTACCCTTTGTCTCATATTTCTAGTACCTCAAGGAGAAATATTTTATATTTAATTATACCTTAAGGAGTCCCCGTTCATTGCAACCTTAGCAATGGTGGGAACTATGGGTCTTACTTTTTGGAGATTTTAAGAATTCTGATTCTTAAGGAGATTTTAAGGATTTATAATATCAATATTATGTACAGGAGAGAATTCATCCACAAGTAATGACATAGGTCTTCAAAAATAAATAAAACCAACTTTGCATTAATAATCAGTTATAATGCTGTCTGTTCTAGGTTAGAACTCTATTTACAAAAAGGATGATTTGGAAAAAAACTTACAATTAGAGAAGAACAGAGCCTTGGTCAGTTCCCGGTGGAGCGTCTGCAGAAATCTGACTGGCATTCAAAAAGAGCCTAGAATTTTATAGTCTTGACCTCCTGATTTATACTCTGTGCTACCCTACAGAGAAGCTGCTATAATTTTAAGGTTCCTCTTCTGTTTTTCACATGAATTTTCTGGTATGGCTGTGAAATTTTATGGTGCTGTAGGGTGGCGTAAGGGATGAAGCTAGCAAGACAGGAATCAACATTTCCCCTTTTTAGAACTGTTGTTGTGTCAGGTTAGATTAGACATTTTCCAAGTCCATCAAGAGAAGGTTTTCCACATCAAGTTTTCCACTGAGAAAGGCAATACATACAAGTCTAGACTTCAGCTCAATATTTGGGTTTTCATTTCTTTGTCCTACAGAGGAATGCATTTCTGGTTTAATATCACTCTCTCCCTGTTTGCAGAAAGGAGATTGATCTTGCTCAGTCATACCTAAGGCCCTTCTATTGAGAAGGCCTAGTCACAAATAGCAATAACACTTAGACTTATATACTGCTTCATAGTGCTTTTACAGCCCCTTCTAAGTGGTTTACAGAGTCAGCAGATGCCCCCAATAATCTGGCTCCTCATTTTACCCACCTTGGAAGGATGGAAGGCTGAGTCAACCTTGAGCCTGGTGAGTTTTGAACTGCCAAATTGCAGTCAGCCAGTAGTCAGCAGAAGTAGCCTGCAGTACTGCACTCTAACCACTGCACTACCACAGCTCTTATCAATGATGAAAAGACTGGAGAGCTGAGATTTCCTGCCCTCTCTTGCTGTGATGACTGGTAACTGCTTCAATGGTGACATCATCATGGAGAGTCTTGGGGATTAGCATCTAAAAAGTGTCTAAAATCAGCAAAAAAGGATACATTTTTGTGCGAAAGAGTCTACCTTGGTTTCTTTTTCCAAAGCAGTTGCAGAATAACTGATATTTTGTGGTTGTCCGGGCAGTCATCCATTTGTCCTCAATTCTTCCCATTATTTTTGCCAATAGTATCTGAGCCGTATACTGGCTGATACACTAAAACCTTGTTAACACTTATGCATAATTCTAACTTCAGAAAAACATGCTAGCAGATGTTTATGATAAATTTGGCAAGATTTGAAAGTCAGACTTTGAACATGGAAACATTGAAGCTTTGGACTGGTAATTTCAGTAATCCTCAAGTTGAAGCACTATTAATGGACATTGAAAAGAGTTGCTGGCATCTCAATACCATCCTCTCTTCCAATGGCCAAGGATACAACTGTAAGATTGAGTTCCACAAGGACTACTAGATGTCACCTGTGGATACAATTATTCTATGGCAGTGTTTCTCAGCCTTGGCAACTTTAAGATGGAAGGACTTCAACTCCCAGAATTCAGCTGGCTGAGAAATTCTAGGAATTGAAGTCCATCCTCCCTAAAGGTGCCACGGTTGAGAAACACTGTTCTATGGGATGCTTCATGCCTAGTTTCTCAATCTGAGTAATCTCTGACCTGTCCCCTTTAAGTGTTTGGAGTACTGCCTCTTTAAATGTTCTTTTAAAGTGAAATAAGTGGTTGACAAGACACAGCAGTAAAGGGAATTCACTCAAGGTATTTATCCTCCCCTAGAGGAGTCTGAATCTCTCCCAGGTACCCTATTATCTCATTACATTAGTAGTAAACAGCTCAGCTTCTTGAAAAATGCACCCCACTGCTGTGTGCATGTGTATCTCAGTTGGGCAGAAGATATTAGGTCATCATCTTAGATGTTCAACAAAAACAAGGCAGCTTCTGCCTTTTGTTTTTCTCCCCTTAATAGTACATCAATCATGGGCATAATAATATCTCTTTGACTTACTTTGTTGTGATTTGTGAATAAGACCACTTCAATAAGCTTGCAAGATTTTCCTGTAATGTTATCTCTCACTGGTTATAAGGGAGGGAGGGAGGGGTGTGTGGGGAGAGCATGTAGAAGAGTACCGTATATGTTTTCCATCAAGTGGGAATGTAACCAGTTTATTTGCAAAACTAAATTCTCACATTCTGGTAATTATTCCTCCTGACTAATGCAATTCAGGGGGAGGGCAACAGGAGGAGGTAACCAGAAATCAATATAAAATGCAAATATGCATATTCTAATTACAGACCTTTCTCCTTCATTTTATGTTAATTAAAGGTTTGTTATTTGTTGTGTGCTGTCTGGAGTGCATGGTGTTAGTGTGTGGGAAGGTAAGGACATTAATACCTATTTGATTTAGCAAGATTGATAGCACCCCCAAGTGCTCATTATTGCAAATGAATTTACATTGAAAATGTTGACCTTACATGGAACACAGCAGCTTGTGTTGTTGAAACAAAATGTTTAAGGCAGAAACCAGAGAGGAATCTTCAAGGTTGCTACTCTTGGTAATGAATATAGTGTCAGGAGTAAGCACGATCTTTTGCAGCAGGGATCTTCAAACTTGACAGCTTGAAGACTTGTGGACTTCAACTCCCAGAATTCCTCCTCCACTCATGTTAGCTCAGAAATTCTGGGAGTTGAAGTCCACAAGTCTTAAACTTGCCAAGTTTGAAGGCCCTTGTTTTGCAGAGTAAAATTATGATGGAACTAATGGAGTATTTTCTATGGATACAGCCACAGAAATCAATGCATATTCTAGGGGAGAATTAAGAATGGAGGGAAAAACTTGTGTTCAGTCAGAATTTTTAATTGCCAGTGTGTATTTCCCAGAACCTGTGAGATTTTCAAGGTTGTTTGTGACAGCTGAACAATATTCTGGGAAGAAATGAAAGTTCTGGCGATCATTTGTGACCTTGGCAATGTTAAGACTGTGGAAAAAGTGCAAAGAAGAGCAACTAAGACTATTAAAAGGCCTGGAGGCTAAAACAGATGAAGAATGGTTTCAGGATTTGGGTTTGGCTAGTCTAGAGAAAAGAAGGACTAGTGGGGACATGATAGCAATATTCCAGTGTTTGAGGGGCTGCCACAGAGAAGAGGGGGTCAACTTTATTTTCCAAAGTACCAGAGGGCAGGACAAGAAACAATGGATGAAAACTAACCAAGGAGAGAAGCAACCTGGGATTGAGGAGAAACTTCATAACAGTGAGGACAATTAACCAGTGGAACAGCTTGCTTTCAGATATAATGGGTGCTTCATCACTGGAAGCTTTTAAGAAGAGACTGGAAAGACACTTGTATGAAATGGTACAGGACAGGGGTCTTCAAACTTGACAGCTTTAAGACTTGTGGACTTCAACTCCCAGAATTCCTCCTCCAGTCATGTTAGCTCAGGAATTCTGGGAGTTGAAGTTCACATCTCTTAAACTTGCCAAGTTTGAAGATTCTTGGTATAGGATCTTGAGCAGGGGGTTGGACTAAAAGACCTCCAAGGTCCCTTCCAGCTCTACTCTGATTCTGATTTCAAATACAGGCAGCCCTCCACTACAATTAGGACCAGAATTTCCAATGCCAAAGTAAAGGGGTTGTTTGGAAAACCCACCAGGAAAGGTCACAAATGGTGATCAATGACCCAGGAGGCTGCAACCATAGTAAATACCTACTGATTACCAAACATCTGGATTGTTTGGCATGATTGTAGGGATGCTACAATGATAGTAAGTGTGAGGATTGGATGTAAGTCATTTTTTTCAGTGCTGTTGTGATTTGCTGTTGTAACTTTGAACAATCACTAGAAAAATGGTTATAAGTCAAGTCAACCTGGACTGAACATTTTAAAATACTGATATTGAAATTTGATACAGAGGGCAACTCCTTCAAATTTATATGCTAGTTCTTAATGTCTAGTTACAATAGCAAATATCTTCAATAGGGATTGGGGAATATGGCTTCCTTTGCCAATTGTTCAGCTCTCTGCCTCCCAAGCAAACTTGCAAATTGGAAGTTGTTTACTAGGTTTCCTATTTTCCAAATATTTAAGTGCAATACTTAGCTCCAAAATTATACTAAAGTGTTTTTAAGGTGTGTTAAAAATCAAACATTTTAATATGTATGCAGAAAAATGCTTGAAGTAGTTCTTAAATGCAAATTTATGAGTATTTTTTTTTTAAATAATGGATTAATTTAGAGGCTGCATGGAAGGAACTATGAGTAACATATGCAAAAGTGACATGGGCTAGAAATAGACATATTCCAAGATCCTACATTACCCAGTAACCAAAAATCTAAATGCAAAAATATTCTAATTACCATGACATATATTTCTTTTTCTTTCTTTTTTTGCAAGCAAATTCAAACTATGGAGAGTCGTGAGGTTTTGTTCCAAAAATCTGCTCTTTCTGTAATTATCTGGAATGGTTCGATTTGCTCTCAAGAGCAAGTATTCTGTTTAACTTCCATGTTCAGATTATCAAAAGCACAAAAGAGCTTTTACAACACAAGCCTGTATATGTGTGTCAAAAATAAATGTCATTGTTTATTCCCATATAAGTGGCCATGAGATTGCAGAATTATTCATATAATACCTTTACAGAGATTGCCTAGGAAGATAATATATCAAGAAATATTGGTCTAATGGTTTAGGCACCTAGCTTGAAAGTAGGAAACTCTTGAGTTCAAGTTTGCCTTAGGCATGAAAGCAGGCTGGGTGACCTTGGACCAGTCACTCACTCTCAATACAACTGACCTCACAGGGTGGAAGTTGTAGGGAAAATAGGAGGAAGGCGTTAGGAAGAGGAAGATGTGTTGGGTATATTTGCTGCCTCAGATTATTATAAAAATAATAAAAGTGGAATATAAATAAATAAAATAAGTATCACCCCTGATCTGAATCTGTAAGACTGTAGAAGTCATTAAGGTTAACACAAGGAATAGACTGATGCATCAGTTCTGACCATGGAATTTCTTCTTCTATTCATATCCTACATCTTCTTCAAAAGCCAGGGTGGTTGGTTTTTAATCCTGCCAACATTGTTTCCTTGTAATAATCTTTAAAACGGATAAAGATGAGAGGAGACGTCTAATCCAAATTCAGCCAAAGTTTTTTAATGATGGGTGAGGAATTAAATCTAGTCATTCAGATCTTCCTATCTACCTATCTGTGTCTATGGAGATTCTCAATCATCCATGTCATGGTTGTCCCAAAGGTGCTTTTTCAAGAGGCAACTGGACTTTGTTTTTCTTTGAAGATGTTTCGCTTCTCATCCAAGAAGCTGGTGGGGAAATGGAAGGATTTATACTTCTTGCAGACAGCTGGTCATTTGCATTCTTTTAGCGAGTTGTTAAGGTCACCTGGAGGTTTATCTGTGTCATCAGGGTTGCCTGAGTGGTTCAAATGGGTGTGGAGTCTTCTTGGAACTATTTAAAGGACTATGTTGTAGACTGGAGATAGATGATGTTGTATCCCCCCTCCTCTGTTGAGATAAATGACTCTGTGTAAGAATGCAAATGACCAGCTGTCTGCAAGGAGTATAAATCCTTCCATTCCCCACCATCCAGTCAGAGCTAAAGAAGCTTCTTGGATGAGAAGTGAAATGTCTTCAAAGAAAAATAAACAAAGTCCAGTTGCCTCCTGAAAAAAGCAGTGTTGGGGTTTACCTGTCTGTGCATATGATAATTAGGTAACCGTTTTGTGTGTTTTAAAAAATGTCATAAGGTAGCCCTCGGCTTACATCCAGCTGTTTAGTGGTTATTTGATGTTACAACACTAGTGAAAAAAGTGACTTATGACTATTATCTCATTGATGACTATTGGGGCACACTCACAGTTGCATTTTCAAAACTGGGCACTTGGCAACAGGGCACGTATTTGCAATTGTGGCAGCTTTCCAGAGTCATGTGATCCTCATTTCTGACCTTCCCAGCCAGTTTCTGACAAGCAAAGTTAATTGAAGGAAGCCAAATTTGGTTTAAAAATGTATTATTTGCTCAACAACTGTTAAGCGGTTTGCTTAACAGCCATGGCAAAAGTGGTGGTAAAACCTAGCTTGATTCTCTTAAAAATGGCCTTACTTAGCAACAGATATTCTGGTCCCAATTGTGATTGTGAGTAGAGGATGCCTGTATTGTTTGCTATTTTGACTAGTGTATTAAAGTGGAAGATTGTAAACCATTGTCAGAAATATTTATTTGTATTTATTTATTTGATTTGTCAATCGCTTACAAGATAATAGGTATAAGTATAAACATGAGTAAGAATACAGGAAATAGGTACGAATAAATGGGGACAATAGGACAGGGACGGGAGGCACGATGCACGCCCCTTTGCACTTATGCATGCCCCTTTGCACTTATGCACGCCCCTTAATATACTTTATTTCCTTTCCATTCTCCCTCATTCCCCTCTCCTTGTAACCGTCCCTTGCCATTTCATCCATATGGAAAATCAGTGTAACAAATGTCAAGGAATCTGACACGAAGACTCAACTCTGTTGCTAAAAGCATGTTTAAAAAGGACTCTTCACATTATTATCTAACATGTTGCCCAGTGGTGTTTTTTTTCTTTTCATTTTAACAATTTGCAGAGGCTTTGCAGTTTTTAAACTTATTTTAATTAAGCAGCAGAATAGCTGAGCTTGTGAAGGGATCTCGGCACCAGAGTAGCAACTCACACTGTTACCCAAATATTGTGTTGCTCAGCTTAATCACCACTAATGCTGTTCAAGGAAATTAAATGAAGACACTTAACACTTTGTAATATTTTAGGTGAAGCTGACAATCAGAAAAGAGCAACCTTCAAAGCAATTGTTAGAACTCAAAAGTCACGGGGTGGCAAAGTCATAGAGGACCTGCTTGCAGGGCCTAGATGGGCGCAACTGACCTGCTTTTAGTTTGTCTCGGCTTGTTGATTATGAAACTTGGCCTATAAAAGGAAAGTCTTGAAAAAGAGGACTTGAGGAGATGACACTTCCCTGTTCCTTCTCATAAGGATGAGCTTCTGGACTTACCTGATATTTAAAGATGAAAAGACCATCAGCTCGTGAAAAGATTTCAACTCAAAATTGGCCTCCGTGCCATTGCAAAGCTAAATGGCTGAGCAAAAATTCTGATTGGAAACAAGCAAGCAAAGAAGGCCAGTTTACTCTAAGGATAGAGTGAAGGGCAAATGTCAGGCACCCAGTAAGATTCCCCCAGCCTGGACATTCTCCAGTCGTATGGAACCTTCCAGAATTCTCCAGCTTTTTTAGTCATTGGAAAAAAAAAATTCTGGGTCAGGATAGGAACTCATGACGAACATTACTGCATAATATCAGAGGCTCTGCTACTGCAGTTAAAATCTCACTGCTTGACATTGCAGCCCATGAGAAGATAATACAAGTAGACCTCGACATACAACTGGTTCCTTAGTGACCATTCAAAGTTATAACCTACCTGAAAAGGGGGGGCTTACGTGCCACTTCCAAAGGTCTGGTGGTTTCCCGTCTCCACAGTCACGGGACTGCACTTCGGTTGCTTGGCAACACAGCTGCATTTATGGCCATTTGCAGCAACCCACAGACATGTGAGCGGGTTTCATAATAGTTTTGAGGAAAAGCAGCTCTTCTGGTTTTTGGACAAAAGACCAAATCATTGCTTAATGATCGTTTAACACCTGCTGAGAAAAAAAAATGTCATTCAATCAGGTTGCTCAGGTAAGCGACCCGTTTTACAACTATGATGACTTGGGCTTCCTTACAATCATAACTCAAGGCAGTGGTGGGATTCAAATGTTTTTTTACTACCGGTTCTGTGGGCGTGGCTTGGCAGGGGAAGGATACTGCAAAATCCCCGTTCCCTCCCCACCCCACTAGCCTGCTTTCCAGCTCCGTTCTCCTGTGCAGGGCAACGAAAGAAGACCCAGCCAATCAGCTGGGGCTTGGGAGGCAGAGAATAGATGGGGGCAAGGCCAGTCAGAGGTGGGATTTGCCAGTTCTCTGAACTACTCAAAATTTACGCTACTGGTTCTCTAGAACTGTTCAGAACCTGCTGAATACCACCTCTGACTCAAGGGCTACCTGTAAGATTTACAACAGGAGGGTTTTCCAATCTTGGCTGTCCATTGGCTTCCTCTCTTCAGGAGGCTGAAAGCATCTCAAGATTCTTCTTACAACTGTGAGAGGCTCCATACATCAGAAAGGGAGGTGGAGGATCTGCTGCATTTGCAAAATGGCCACCAGAATTGCTGTGGCCTGTCAAAACACTCATTTAATAAAAGACAGGCTTGTGGTCATGCTTGCTGTCATCACCTCTAGTCTCCCAGGATGCTTTCCCCCCTCCCCCGCAAAGCTTTCCTTTGTTTGTTTTCTTGGCAGGTGGCACACTTGCAAACAGCACCAGGCTGCAGCTACAGACTGTTTTTGTTTTCGCAAAATGTATCCAAGCCATAAAGATTATAGAAAATCATTGTCTGCAGTCATCAATTCACAGTGACATTCACAACTGAATTAAGAAAGTGCAGATGTAATTCCAGCCCTGTCCAAACTCAAGATAAGCCGAAGTTGTGTGTGTGTATGTGTGTGTGTTGTTTTTGTTTCTACTGGCAGCTGAGGTTTAGCTGGCTAGACAAATAATCTTTGCGAATTTCAGGAAAGGCTTAACATTTCTAAAACAACAAGACACAGAGCATGCTAGGGTGGCCCATCAGAGAAATTCTTCTAGGATTGGAGACTTGAACGGCTAGAAGATGCCAATTTGAACCGACTAGAGTTCATCAAGCAATTCCAATCAATCAATTCTACTGTCCCAGAAATAGAGTTGATGGGCCAGTTAACCGAGGTTGGAAGATAATAGGAGAAGGAGCAGAAAAATGGTATTGAGATCAATATCTGGCAAATCCACCTAACATCATTCCATATACGTATGGACCCAGTTGTCCTGCTGAAATCAAAAAAGCAAGTAAATCATGATTAAGTGTGAAAGATTGTGAGGTGGCTGGGAAAGGAAAGGGATTGCAGTGGGTGATGCAGTTGATATATTATCTCTAAATCTGAAAATTAGCCTAGGTGGGGGAGAGATCATCATACAAAGTCACATTGTGGCTTGGTTCTGGCTTGTTGCACAGTGTGAATGCTTTACTTAAAATTTAAAATTAAAATTTAATTTAAAAAATTAAAATTTAATTAAAAAAATTAAAATTTACTTAAAATTTATTCACAGTGTGAATGCTTTACTTTACTTATCATGCTTTACTTAACAAGCTATAGCCCAGAACTTAATGTGATGTTGGTGTCCATTTCTTTTACCAAATGAGATTTTAGTTTGCAAAATAAAAGTAGACAATCTGTTTGATTATAATCAGAGAGAGAGAGAGAAAAAAATGTGGCTTCTTTGTTCTAAATTTATACAGGGCTTTGTTTCTTGTGAAAACTGAAAATCTTTTTTTTCCCCCTTTCATAGTGACAGGAAAGTAACACAGTATTTATTATTTCTATTGCTCTTTAGAGGCTTCAAAGCTCCTCACTCGAATTATCACTGGTAGTTGTAGAAAAATTTTGTATGGAAAGTCAGTTTTATTATCCCCATGGGATATTTCCTGGCCAAACGTTCCTTAAATTCTACATTTCCTGCTTCGGGTCCCCTTTTATTCAGCTTGTTTATCTTGTCCACACAGCTTTCTTCCGACTGTACAACCATAGTGAGGTTTTAGTTCCAGCCCAAATGGTTTCTTATATCTTTCAGGATATCAACTGTATTGTTTAGTTTATTTTTCAAAACAGAAGAAAAGCCAGGGTTTAAGGATTCTAAATGCCCTGTAGGTACTGGACTAGTTCCATCCACAGGGCTTTCTTACTATAAGACCAATACTCATAGCACTACTACAACAGTTGTTGCTTCCTTAAAAGGCAACTTGTATATCTTTTAAAGAAAAAAAAAAGTTAAATATAAAAGACACTCTTTTGGCGCTTAACAGTGAAGAGTGAATTAAGTCTTATTCAGGAATATATTGAAGATGAGGTGTAAGCAACATCAAAAGGATGTGGCCCAAGCTAGAGGTTGCAGTGGCATTTCAATAGGGGTGACATGATAGCAGTGTTCTAATATCTAAGGGGCTGCCACAAAGAAGAGTGGGTCAATCTATTCTCCAAAGCACCTGAGGGCAGGAGAAGAAGCAATGGGTGGAAACTAATTAAGGAGAGAAACAACTTAGAACTAAGGAGAAATTTCCCGACAGGGAGAACAATGAATCAGTGGAACAACTTGCCTTCAGAAGTTGTGGGTGCTCTAACATTGGGAGTTTTTAAGAAGAGATTAGATAACCTTTTGTCTGCAATGGTATAGGGTTACCCACATGAGCAGGACGGTTGGGCTAGAAGACCTCCAAGGTCCCTTCCAACTCTGTTATTCTATTAGAGTAGATAAGAGTATGGCACATAGTCTAGGCAGAATGGGCAATTCTTAAAGTTGCAATATGTGCAGGTCTTAAGATCTTAATTAACCACCAGGAGTCATTTAATTGCAGTGACATATAAAAAATAAAAATAAAACATTGTACTCAGATTATACTTCAGATTACTTTAATTAGAGTACATACCAGTGAAGGAAATTACCTTCTTAGCAGGGGCACTATCTAATGCTGGAATCTCTGTTTTCAACTTGTATATCTTTTAAAGAAAAATAGTTAAATATTTAAATGTCAGCTTGCATTTGTATTTTTCTGCTGAGATGTTTTTAATGGATTGAACATTACTTTGGTGTTCAGTGCATAATGAAAGGTATACAAAAAGGTTTTAAAATAAAATAGACCAACAAATATTGATGAATTCCTGCTTATTCCAAGTCTCATGCAGTACTGGAGATAGATGAATCTGTTTTAGTTGTGTGACTTTACATTTTTTTGAAGCCCAACTATTCTATCATAATCTGCAGTTATCTTTGTTTGAAAAATCTGCAAAGGGCAAAATTATTTGCATCCTCCTCAGATCTATGCATTTTTCTACTCATTTCACTGCAAAATTCAGAGAACTATGAAACACTTATAAGCTTTTCAGATTCATTACTTTGGAAAGCAAGCAGAAGCATCTTTCATACTAAAGCAAAGGTATTCACTATTTCTATTCGATGCATTATACACTTGTATAACAATGCTATCCAGCCCATAAACTGTTTACCCTTCTTCCATCTGGGAAGAGGTTCAGGTGCCTGCATTCCAAGACCAGCAGGCTAGGGAACAGCTTCTACCATATAGCGGTCTCCTTATAGAACTCCTCAACTCATCTATCCCCACACACAAACTGTTACTTCCCCTGCTAATATATAATATATCTTGTATAAACTCTCTGTGCATTATACTTATATTCAATATGTTCATAAACACTCTGTACAGTCATATATATTACTTCCATAGATATATATTCTGTATATTCATAGATATTCTGTATATCCATATATATAGTTCTTTTGTTGTGGTATCCTGGGTCTTGCGTTGTAATCTCCTGGGTCGTTTGTGTTTTGATCTCTTTTCCATTAGCCTCCTCCAAAAACGCAAGACCCAGGATACCACAACAAAAGAACTCACAAGCCCATCACACAACCCATTACCCAAGCCGTTAAAACACAAGAGGCTAACGACCCAGGAGATGACAGCACAAGATCCAGGATATCTCTACAACAAAAGGCCATTACACAGCCCATTATACCAACATCAACTCCATCAACCAATCAAGAGGCTGCAGCACAGCCAACCAGCCCAGCACACCATCCCCCACCACTTGTATATATAGAGAGATGGCAGCTCCGGTCACACACTGCTTGCACTGGCACTAAGCCGAAAGCACCAGCCTGAAGATGGCGAGTGGGACCTCGCCGAAACGTTGCCTAGATACTTTGAATCTTACGCGGGAGAAAACCCGAATAACCAAAGATCCACATACAAATACCCGCGAGAACCTCAGAAAACAAATATTGCACCTCTACGGGGAGGAAACCCACCATCTGACCAGGACTTATGAAAAACTTGAAGTCCAAAGAGCTTCCATTTTATGTGACCTCACATTCCTATGCAACTGCCGAGATCAAAATTTAATTCCCACAAGCTTCCAATTGAAATTCCACACCAACACAGCAGCCACCAAACGCATCCTAAAAAGAACAGAATTGGCCCTAATTAGAAATGAACTTCACACAAAAAGATTTCTCCTAGACCAAATCAACAAAGATCTTCTTACACTTCACCTCAGACTCAGCAACAAGATTCACCCCTTACTTTGGGACAAATCCAAACAACTCGCTGTCTGGAGAGCTGAAACACAGACCACCCTAAAAACAGACACACACACCAACAAACTCAGAAAACTACAACAATGCCAGAAACCAACTCCCCCCCCCTCACAGCCACACATGAAACAAACAGTGCACAACATCTCAGACAAGATCCTCACCGAAGCCGAAACCAAGGTCCTTTCAAAAGGATTCAACTTTGCTGTTGCTCCCAAACACATCCCCACAGAAACCATCATATGCGGAGTTGAAACCAGCCTGACCAAAACCAACCCTGATGAGGCTAATAGAATCAGACTCGAAATCACCAACATCCTCTGCACTAGCAAACCACCCAAAAGCAACTTATCCAAAGAAGAACAAACTGCACTACTTAACCTGAAAGAAGACACCAGCATAATAATCCTACCAGCAGACAAGGGCAACGCGACAGTGGTTATGAACACATCTGACTACCAAACCAAGTTAACCAACCTACTCCTAGACCCCACATACAAACCCCTAAAGACAGACCCCACCACCTACCTAGAAAAAACCACCAGATCCAAAATAAAAGCCTCCCCCATCAGTGAAGAAATCCAGCAAAGAATCATACCCAGAGAGAAATCATCCAGATGCCCTAAGCTTTATGGTCTCCCCAAGATACACAAAGAAGGAACTCCACTTAGACCAATAGTCAGCTCCATAGGCTCACCTCTACAAAACCTAGCCAAATTTCTCGCCAAACAACTACAGCCCTATGCAGAATCCATCAACTCACATGTAAGAAACTCATTCCAGTTCATCGAGATCATAAAGAAACAAAACTTACAACCCAGCGACCTACTAGTTAGCTTCGATGTCATATCCCTCTTCACCCAAGTGCCAATAAAAGAAGCCTTGACAGCCATCCAAAACAAATACAACCCCCAAGCACATCCTAGATCTGACCAACCACTGTCTATCCAATACATACTTCACCTACAATGGACAAAAATACAAACAAATAGAAGGAGCACCCATGGGATCACCCTCTCACCTGTCATCGCAAACCTCTACATGGAACACTTTGAAACACAAGCTCTAGAAAAATATGATCACAAACCCAAACTCTGGCTCAGATACATAGATGACACCTTCATAATCTGGCCACACGGGAAAGAAAAACTGAACAACTTCCTCACACACCTCAACAGCCTACACCCCCAAAATACAATTCACCATGGAAACAGAAGCTAACAATCAACTTCCTTCCTAGATGTCTTGGTATACAAAAAACCCAATGGCTCCCTAGGACACACCATCTACCAAAAGAAAACACATACAAACCGCTATCTACACGCACTCTCACACCACCACCCAGCACAGATCAATTCCGTAGCTGAGACACTCATCTCCAGAACAAAATGCTTAGCTGATGAACAACACCTAAAACCGAACTAAACACTCTCACCAACGTACTAACAGCCAATGGATTTCAAAGAAAGAAGATCACCCACCTAATCCAAAAAGAAACCCCAACCAAAATCCAAGACAGAGAACAAGAGAACGGCAAAGCCCTCCTCCCATATATAAAAGGCACTACAGACAAAATCAGCAAGATCCTCCAAAAACACAACATTAAAACAGCATTCTGCACAAACAGAAAAATATCCACCATCCTAAGAAACCCTAAAGACAAAATCGAGTTAGAAAACCAAGGAGTATATGAAATCCCCTGCACTGCCTGCCTCACCACATACATTGGACAAACTAACAGAAGAATAAGTGCACGCGTTGAAGAACATAAGAACTCAATCAAAAAGAAGAACCAACCTCTTCCCTGGTCCAACACCTCAAAGCCACAGGACATGAGATTGACTTTAAAAATACCAGAACTATCGCCAAAACTGAACACCACAGCAGCAGAATAATCAGAGAAGCCATAGAGATAGAAAAACGCCCACACAGCATGAATAAAAGAGATGACACCTCCCGCTTACCAGCCATTTGGAAACCCGCCCTCATGAACAGACGAGTACCCAACATGATAAATGACACCAGACCCACACCCATGAGGGCCACACAAGATGCCACCACCACACTTCCACGTAAAAATCAGACTCACACCCACACAGAAGATGAGACACGACCACAGACCAGAAGCCGCACTGCAGCTGCATCACTACCCACTTCAAACTCCTCTGAACCATACATGAAGCGAACTGACCCCACCATGAAGATGTGGCACGACCACGAACTCGAAGCCAAACGAACACAGACCCAGACCCCAAACTCAAAGCCATATTAAAAACCCAAAATGCTACATCACAGCCACCCGCTCAGGACATCACATCAGAAAACTCAAGAAATTACACCTCAAGAACTCAAGAAGTCACAACACAGCAAATGACCCAGGATATCACAGCACAAGACCAAGGATACCACAGCAATAAATCTCACAAGGTCATCACACAACCCATTACCCAAGCTGTTACTACACAGGAGGCTAATGGAAAAGAGATCAAAACACAAACGACCCAGGAGATTACAACGCAAGACCCAGGATACCACAACAAAAGAACTCACAAGCCCATCACACAACCCATTACCCAAGCCGTTAAAACACAAGAGGCTAACGACCCAGGAGATGACAGCACAAGATCCAGGATATCTCTACAACAAAGGCCATTACACAGCCCATTATACCAACATCAACTCCATCAACCAATCAAGAGGCTGCAGCACAGCTAACCAGCCCAGCACACCATCCCCCACCACTTGTATATATAGAGATGGCAGCTCCGGTCACACACTGCTTGCACTGGCACTAAGCCGAAAGCACCAGCCTGAAGATGGCGAGTGGGACCTCGCCGAACGTTGCCTAGATACTTTGAATCTTACGCGGGAGAAAACCCGAATAACCAAAGATCCACATACAAATACCCGAGAACCTCAGAAAACAAATATATATATATATATATATATATATATATATATATATATATATATATATATATATATATATATATATATATATATATATATATATATATATATATATACACACACACACACACACACACACACACACACACACACACACACTTCATTGCTGTTTTGAACTTCTGGTTAGATGCTAACTGCATTTCGTTGCCTGTGTTCGTGTGCAATGTCAATAAAGTTGAATCTAATGTAATCTAATCTAATCTATGGCCCCCTTTAAGAAATCTTTTTGCAATCTGCCATCTCCAGCTGGCATTACAAGTCCCAGCCTTTCCTAGCTAGTATAGGTGTTGTAGTTGAACATACCAGCCAAATGATAAGATTGAAGAAAGATGTGCTGTCCTGCAGGAGGTCAAAAAAGTCAAAATGGCAACCATGGCCACATAATTGAAATCTCACCCCCTTTTATGTCTGTGGCTCCATCTGGGCTGTTTTTCACCATATCCTGCAAGAACCCTTTCTCACTGACCCTTGTGTCCTGTTTTTCTATACAATAGAATATTTGGCATTCGTAATGCTGCTAAAACAATGCTCTAAATTGGTGTGGATTTTTTTCCAAATTTTAACTGGTGTTTGACTTCGACTCGCAGAGGGCTGGGGAATTCTGGGATTTGAAGTCCACATCTCTGAAAGTGGCCAAGTTTGGGGGTGGGGGAATCCACTACTCTCAATAGAAGCCAACCAATGATTGTTTCTACCTTTGTTCCAGAGGTGGTATTCAGTCGGTTCTGGAGAACCGGTAGGAGAAATTTTGAATAGTTCGGAGAACTGGCAAATACCACCTGTCAGATTTCCAAGTGATGAAATCCATTTAAAAAGAAAAGATCAAAGTCAATTTGACATATGACAATTTGGGGCTTGACACCACCTCTGACTGGCCCTGGCCCCATCTATTCTCTGCCTCCCAAGTCCCAGCTGATAGGCTAGGTCTTCCTTTGTTGCCCTGCACAGGAGAACGGAGCTGGAAAGCAGGTTAGTGGGGTGGGGAGGAATGGGGATTTTGCAGTATCTTTCCCCTGCCACACCCACCAAGCTACACCCACCAAGCCCACCAAACCTGCTGAGTATACCACCTCTGCTGTAGACCTCCATCTCAGCTCTTGTTTCAGAGAAAACATGATGACAAAAACGACCTTTCCTTCTTTGACCTTACCGAGATGTTTCGAAAGCTTCTGGTCTTTTTGCTTAATGAAATAGAAGTCCCTGTATCTTTGCACCTACAGCGATTAGTCCTCAATTTACAACCATTCATTTAGTGACCATTCAAAGTTACAACAGCATTGAAAAATGTGACCTAAGACCGTTTTTCACGGTTACGACCTTTGCAGCATCCCCCATGGTCACAATTCAGATGTTTGGCGACTGCTTCATATTTATGACCTTTGCGGTGTTCTGAAGTCACGAGATCCCCTTTTGCGACCCTCTGACAAGCAAAGTCAATGGGGCAGCCAAATTCACTTTACAACCATGTTACTAACTTATCAACTGTATTGATTCACTTAAGAACGGAGGCAAGAAAGATCGTAAAAGGGGGCAAAACACACTTAACAAATGTCTCACTTAACAACAGAAATTTGTTTGTCAGTTGTGGTTGTAAGTCGAGGACTACCTGTATTATACATAAGGGGTCCTTGGTGCTCTCTGAGCTTGTTTGTTTTCTTGTAGATGTTTTATTAACCAAACTAGGTAACATCATGAATGCTAGAAGGGAATAGAAACTGTGGAATGGAGAAGAAGGGGGAGGGAGAGGAGGAGGAGGAGGAGGAAGAGTGTGGCATCTTTGGTGCGCTCTGAGCTTGCTTGTTATTTGCAGGTGTTTCATTTGACAAACTGCGTAACATCATCAGTGCTAGAAGGGAATAAGGATTGTGAAGTGGAGGAGGAGGAGGAGGTTTGTGGTGTCCTTTGGTGCTCTTTGAGTTTGCTTGTTTCCTTGCAGGTGTTTCATTAGACAAACTAGGTAACATCATCAATTGTAGAAGGGAATAGAAACTGTGTAGTAGAGAAGGAGGGGGAGGTTTGTGGTGTCCTTTGGTGCTCTTTGAGTTTGCTTGTTTCCTTGCAGAGGTTTCATTACCCAAACTAGGTAACATCATCAGTGCTAGAAGGGAATAGAAATTGTGGAGTGGAGAAGGAGCGGGGAGGAAGAGGAGGGAGAGGGAAAGGAGGAGGATTGTGGCATCCTTGGTGCTCTCTGAGCTTGCTTGTTTTCCTGCAGGCGTTTCATTATCCAAAATAGGTAAGATCCTGAAGTTACCTAGCTTGGGTAATGAAACATCTGCAAGAAAACCACCAAGCTCAGAGAGCACCAAAGACCCCCTCATGTCAACCCTGAGCTACAAATATTCTCCTTTATTAGATTATTATACAATACAGATCCATACCTGACTTGGCTCAGCAGTCAACTGTGTGTCTGCAAGAGAAACTATTGTGGGAAATTCCTAATTGAAGTGATTTCCCTGGTAGAAGTCTGGATGATTAATAGGGTTCTTTGCTTTGGTGGGTGTGTTTCCAAACTTGTTGTTCTTGATTTTGTTTTTTAGGTCACTTGCTCTTCTTTCACTTCATTTCACTTCACGCAAAGGTGAAGCCTCCCTGAAATGACACACATATAATTAGGAGAACTTGCAGCCTGGTTTCCATCGGAGAAGCTGGTTGCTGCCCCTACCCACTATTTCTCTCATTTGCTGGTGCAAAAGAAAGGATTGTCACCACATCGAACTGGCTGTCAAACTTGCCAGTTGAAATAAAGAGGTGCTAATACAACACAGCCTGAAACGAGGAAATAAGATGAAAGGCGAGCACCAGTGAGCTCATAGTGGGTGTAAGGAAAAAGGGAAAGAAAGCAGAAAAAAAAAAAGGAAAGGTTTCAATTGCTGGCAAGAAAAGCTGACCAAGAGAAACCTTCAAAAGTTTTTAAAATAAGAATGTGGATTATATCATCCTGTTATAATAAAAGCAAGCGGCGGTGTGAGTGTCAGGGTGTGTGTGTCCATAATTTGGATTTAATTTAATTTTTTTCCCTTCGCTGTTGGAGGCCAGTCTTGGTAATTTTGCAGCTGGGTGCTATGTTTTTCTGTTGCTCAGAGGCCTTAACTTACTAAGGATAGATAGGTTGTTTTTTCCCTTATAGATCGGATGGCAGCAAGCAACAAGTTTCCTATGGACTACCAAATTTGTTTAACCTTATGAATAAGCTCTGTGGTTACATAAAACAAAAACTGGCTATGTCACTTGGTGTAGCTTATTAGCTGCTTTTGAAAGCCATGTGAACTCCAGAAGATATTCTAAGCCAGGGGTGGGTAATTGGCAGCTCAGAGCACTGTTGGTAGACTCTGAAGCCATTCTATATACTTCCTCCAAAATCATGCAGTTCAGATTCAATGGCAAACCACTAATTACCGCTGGTGTGATTTTCAATCCATTGGTGGCTGCATTAAGCCTTCAAAGAAGGAATGCATGCTAAAAGTTAAAAACAGGAAGAAATCTTTTTGCTGCGCTTTCTGGAAATACCATGTAAGACCACACTTAAAATATTGCATCCTGTTTTGGTCACCACAATATAAAAAAAAATTGTTGAGACACTAGAAAGAATGTGAAGAACAACAAAGATGATTAGGGGACTGAAGGTTAAAACATATGAAGAATTTCAGGAATTGGGTATGTCTAGTTTAATGAAAAGAAGACCTGGGGTGACATGATAGCAGTGTTCCAATATCTCAGGGGCTTCCATAAGGAAGAGAGGGTCAACCTATTGTCTAAAGCACCTGAAGGCAGGACAAGAAGCAACAGATGGAAACTCATCAAGGAGAGAAGCAACCTAGAACTAAGGAGAAATTTCCCGATAGAACAATTAACCAGTGGAACAGCTTGCCTTCAGAAGTTGTGGATGCTCCATCACTAAAGAAGAGATTGGACACCCATTTGTCTGGAATGGTCTAGGGTTTTCTGCTAGAGCAAGGAGTTGGACTAGAAGAACTCCAAGGTCCCAACTCTGTTGTTCTGTTAATTGTCTTTTGACTGATCATAATAATATTTATAAATATTATTATTATTCATCGCACAGTCAGCCAGATGTTCAGACTGGGTTTGGCATTTTTGTCTCCCTATCGAGTCCTTACCAAAGACCTGGGATAGGCAAATCTGGATGTTTGATGGTGTTACAGATATCGCCGCAGGATGGAAGCTGTTCCAAGTAAAGCTGCCTTCTGCAATTGACTGATGGCAAATTTGTCAATGCCTATGGTGTTCAAGTGGTGCTCCAGTTGTTTTGAGACTACTATTATTATTGTTATAATAATAATAATAATTATTATTATTATAAAACAACAACAAGAACAACAAGAAGAAAACATGGACTGGAAAACACATAAACTTTTGAATATGTACCATGCTTTACATCCACAAAATGACATTGACAGGTTATACCTGCCAAGAAGAATAGGGGGCAGAGGGCTATTGCAAATCCATCAAACTGTAGAAGAAGAAAATAGAAGTTTGAATGATTATGTGAACCAAAGTACAGGGAAATTGCTGCAGGCTGTGAAAACAGAGAACATTATAAAAACAACAGAAACTAAGGCAGAATATAAGGAAAAACAGCTGGATGACAGATTAAATGCATGGAAAACCAAAGGTTTACATGGACAGCACTTGAAAAGCATTGAAGGGAAATGTGATAACAACTTGATATGGGCATAGCTTAAGAAAGGAACCACCAAGAAAGAAATGGAAGGTTTAATAGTTGCTGCTCAAGAACAAGCACTACAAATGTAATGCCATGAAAGCGAAGATAAAAAACCAATGAAAATCCAAACTGCCGACTTTGCAATGACAAAGTTGAAACTGTTTCACACTTAATATGTGAGTGCAGCAAAATCATGCAAACTGACTACAAATCTAGACATGATCGAGTTGCTAAATTAATCCACTGGTTAGTATGTAAAAAATACGCCCTACCTGTATCTGAAAAGTCATGAGAACATATAGTGGAAAAAGTTGTAAAAAATGAGATGGTGAAGATCTTATGGGACTTTCGAATACAGATGGATTGCCATTTGGTACACAACATGCTTACAGTTGTCAAGGGCCAAAGAGTTCAATTTATTGATAACACTGTACCAGGAGATGGTAAAGAGGAAGAAAAAGAACTGGAAAAAATCACTAAATATCGCAAGCTGGCCATTGAAACTATACAATTATGGATGAAAGACGTAATAGTGGTACCCTTGTCATCAGGGCACTTGGTTATCATGTCCAAGAATTTTACAAAACATATCAAGAAATTGCAATAACACCAGCAGAATTGCAAAAAACTGCGCTACTCAGAACATCGTATATTTTAAGAAGATATTTGGTTGATACCTAGGATGCTGCCAGCAACTCATATCAACCATTAGTGCCAGTCACTGGTATTTGTGATACATTTTTAAATGTTCAGTTGACTGAGTTTCATGTTTAAATAATAATAATAATAATAATAATAATAATAATAATAATAATAATAATAATAATAATAATAATAATAATAATAATAATAATAATAATAATAATAATAATAATAATAATAGTATTAGCAGCTATATAGCAAAACACCATTTGAAATGGAATTGCTGCTCAATGCTATCCAAATGTAAACCAAGATATTGCAATGGAGTTTGGACTGGACAAATGTGCCACCCTTATCATCAATGGGGAAAATAGCAAAATGGGAAGGAATCCAGATGCCCTATGGAAGAGTCTAGACAAAGAACTTCACTACAGATACCTGAGAAAGTTGACCACATCAAAATTTTGTCCGATTGAGTGATATATAATATAATTAATTAATATAATAATATAATAATATAATATAATATAATATAATATAATATAATATAATATAATATAATATAATATAATATAATATAATATAATATAATATAATATAATATAATTAATATAATAATATAATATAATATAATATAATATAATATAATATAATATAATATAATATAATATAATATAATATAATATAATATAATAAATATAAATATAATCCCCCCCAAAAAAATGCTGACATCATCTAAATCAATATTATTTCAAAATATTGGACATCACAGTGTCTCTTCCTCCCTTCAAGATCTATGGAGATAATCAATTTCCCATGGATACCTGCACCTTACAGAACAGAAACACTGGATGTGGCATTTATTTCCAAATCTACCATTCTAATTTTCACAAGGTTAGATTTTACTGAATGGCTGTTCTGGGTGCCTAATCTGTTTCAAGTGCTATTTGCTCTGCTGTTGTGGAAATTAGGATATTTTTCATGCTGTTCCACATTTGTAGTGTTTGTTTATGATCTATTCAGGGGCTAGCTTGCTGTCTATGAAAATAATTAGGGCTGTATGAATGCTTGATTGGAAGGCAATTTGATCAATTCAATATTTAATGTGGATATCCAGATAAAATCACCAAAGCAGTTGGAAGCTTCAAATTGAACCAGACGTTCATAACATGACTTGGGAACTTTCAAGGCAAGTTCACAGATTTTTACAGGCCCTTGATTCATGGATCTGAGTATTGTTCTGAAATGATTTTGAAGTTCGAATCCGATCAAGTCAATTTTCTAACTCCATTTGAAAGTCTGAGCCAAACTGATTTCACCTTTCAAACAGATTTGAAAATTTGAATGAGACCAAGGGTGATTCATGCATCCTTACACATATTATTTTCAGGGAACAACAGAGGTGGTATTCAGCAGGTTCTGACCAGTTCTAGAGAACCGGTAGTGGAAATTTTGAATACTTTGGAGAACTGATAGCAAACATTTTGAGTAGTTCGGAATACCACCTTTAATTGGCCCCGCTCTCATCTATTCTCTGCCTCCCGAGCTGGGTCTTCCTTTGTTGCCCTGCACAGGAGAATGGAGCTGGAAAGCAGGTTACTGGAGTGGGGAGGGAAAGGGGATTTTACAGTATCCTTCCCCTGCCATGCCTACCAAGCCATGCCCACCAAGCCACATCATGCCCACCAAGCCACGCTCACAGAACCGGTAGTAAATTTTTTTGAATCCCACCGCTGGAACAAAAGGATACACAAAGTTATTGTTCAGTTTTATGCATGGATTGACAATTCACTAGATGTCAATGCTTCCTCAACATGTTATTGAAGTAGGCTAATTATCCCCACCCACCATAATTGACAGCTTTTGCAATTACTTAGCCATCATTAGAACAAAACAAAGCAAAATTAAAAAAAAAACAACTTCTCAAGTCTTTGAGAACATAAGTTTCCATTTTTAAACAAAACTTTTTTTAAAAATTTTTCCCCTCATCTATGCTCAGATTAATTGATTTGTTTCCAGCAATCTGTAGAGCTCCTCACTACCATTCTCTTTCACAGGGGAAAGAATAATGAAAAAATAGCATTTTTTTTAAAAAAAAAATCTCCCTGCCAAGATAGTCAGGCAGACACATGCACGCGCATACATAGGAAAAATGGATGTGGTTTGCAGAGCCATATAAGTTTGTAATATAGCAATAGCACTTTGACTTATATGCCACTTCACAGTGCTTCACAGCCCTCTCTAAGCGGTTTACAGAGTCAGCCTCTATTACCCCCAACAATCTGGGTTCTCATTTTACTGACTTCAGAAGGATGGAAGGCTGAGTAAACCCTGAGCCTGTTGAGATTCGAACTGTCAAATTGCAGGCAACCGGCAGTCAGTAGAAGTAGTATTTAGTATTTATTTGATTTGTCAATTGCTTACAAGATACAGGTATAAGAATAAATATAGTTTTGAACACATGAGATAGATACTTATAAGAAAAATAAAAAACAGTTGGACAGGGACAGTAGGCACGATTGGTGCGCTTATGCATGCCCCCTACAGGCCTCTTAGGAAAGGGGTGAGGTCAATAGTAGACAGTCTAAGGTTAAAGTTTTTGGGGTTTGGGGAAGAAACCACAGAGTCAAGTAGAGTATTCCAGACATTGACCACTCTGTTGCTGAAGTTGTATTTCCTGCAATCAAGTTTGGTGCGGTTAACTTTGAGTTTGTATCTATTGTGTGCTCTTGTATTGTTATGATTGAAGCTGAAGTATTCATTTGCAGGTAGGACATTGCAATGTATGATTTTATATACTATATTTAGATCGGACCGGAGGCGGCATAGTTCTAGGTTTTCTAGGTCGAGAGTTTCAAGTCTGGTGGCATAAGGTATTCTGCAATGAGTAGAGGAGCGGAGAACTCTTCTTGTGAAATATTTCTGGACTTCCTCAACTGTGTTAATATCAGATACATGATATGGGTTCCAGACTGATGAGCTGTATTCAAGTATAGGTCTAGCAAATGTTTTGTATGATCTACTTAGTAGTGTGATATTACCAGAGAAGAAGCTACGTAGGATTAGATTAACAATTCTTAATGCCTTTTTGGCTATGTAGTTACAGTGGGCTCTAGCACTTAGATCATTTGAGATGAGTACTCAAGGTCCTTGACAGAGTTTGGATCCTCAACAAGGTCTTGACTATTTAGCTTGTATTTTATTTTCTGATTTTTTCTGCCAATATGTAAGACAGAGCATTTATTTGTTGAGATTTGAAGTTGCCATTTGATTGACCATTCTGATACATAGTCAAGGTCTTTTGGGAGGGTAGTAGTATTGTCTGTGGTGTTGAATATCTTTACATTATCAGCGAAGAGAATGCAGTTGCTCTTAATATGATCACAGAGGTCATTTATGTAGAGTATGAAGAGAGTTGATCCTAAAATACTGCCTTGGGGGACACCACTGTTGACAGGTACAGAATTTGATAGGACGTTCCCAATTTTGACCATTTGTTGTCTGTTTGACAGGAATGCTTCTATCCAGTTATGTATGTGTCCAGAGATACCATAAGATTTTAGTTTTAGGAGTAGTTTGTCATGTACCACTGAATCAAAGGCTTTACAGAAGTCTATGTAGATTGTATCTATTGCTTTGCCCTGATCAAGTTGTGTAGTCCATATGTTTTTGCAGTGTAAGAGTTGCAGATTACAGGATAGTTTTTCTGAAACCAAATGGTTTATTGGAGAGTAGGTTGTTTGTCTCTAAGTGGAGGATAATGGATTGGTTAATAATTGATTCCATGACTTTACAGGTGACGCAGCATAAAGAGATTGGTCTGTAATTTTCAACTAGGCTGGGCTCTCCCTTTTTGAAGATGGTGATGACCGTGGCTTGTGACCATAGTTTTGCAAAGGAGAAATGAAAGCAGTGTGCTCCATCTCATATTTGGGTAGATCAGGTTGCCCTGATAGAAAGAACCAGAGGTGGGCTTCAGCTGGTTTGGGTTGGTTCAGTATGTTAATTTTACGTTCGGTTCGGTGAACCAGTAGTTCTGACGACCAGCTGGCCCTGCCTCACCCTGCCCCTCCCCTCCCAGGAATCCCTACATGGCCCATTTTGGATCCCAGGTAAGTGCAGAGGGCATGTGAAAACAGGCCTTCCAAAGCTCGTTTTCACACCCAGGATTGTGCAGGATGCCGACTAGGCCACGCCCACCCAACAACTGGGCAGAGAACCAGTTGTTAAATTATTTGAAGCCCACCACTAGAAAGAACACTTACTTCTCCAGATAGAATCACAACTACAACTAGTATCCAGCTAATTTCATCTGACTAGGATTTGATTAGCAGTTCATAGATATGCATTGCGGCAAAGAAAGCCCAAATGGCTACAGTGATAATCAGAGAAAGCTGCTTATCTCTGAAGGTATTACATTAAGCATAGAGGGGGGGAAAAAGCATCCTGATGCATGCCCATTGGGAAGGGAGAGAGAAAAGTCATAATGCAAAACCAGGCTAGGCAAGCCTGGTACTAATCTGTCATCAGTTTCAGAATTAATGTTTCCCTATTTTTCATCAACATTGCACGTGTGGGCCAAAATTGTTTTAGCAAGTGAAATACTAATAGTGCTTGCAATCAAAGCCTTCTGACCAGTTAGGTTTTCTCCCCTCCTTCTTTCTTTTCTATCATGCTGTTGGGAACTTGGATATAAAGAGATTAATAGCTGGTTTGAGCCCCTGCCTGTTCCTGCAAGGAGCAACGTTTATCTGCTCAAAACAGACACTTTGGATTTGGTCCTCAGGGGGATTTAGCCAGGCATCCTGACACTTGCTCATTCTCTTTCTCACTCTTTCTCACACTCTTTTTCACCTTTTCTTTGCTTTCCGTACAATGCTGTGCATGCTAGGAACAGATGTCATATTCCTCAATCTGAAACATTAGAAATCAGATGTCTGTGACTGTTGGGTTGACCTATGAACACCTGAAAACAATAATTTGTATGGTTAAAAAAATTAACCATGAGTTTCTTCATATTGCAACTTATGGAGTTGGAATATTGGATTCCCCTTGTAGTTGTAAGTGCAGTGTTGGAGGAGGAGGAGGAGGAGGGGAAGGAGGAGGAGGAGGAGGAGGAGGAGGAGGAGGAGAAGTCATTTTAACAGCTCAGGTTTTATTTGAACTATCAAATGCTCCTTTGGAATTTTAGTGTTCTTGGTTAGTTTCCTTCCCATAATAGTTAACAGCTTCTCCACTTTTCAATAAAAGGGTATTCAACAGTTGAACTAATACCTAGAGACAAAATGAACTCCCCATTGAGTTCAAGATGTTAAACAACCATCTGTCCACAATGGTTTAAGTTGGGTTCCGAGATGGAGGTTGGACTTAGTGGATGAACGATCTCTTCTGACCCCATGTGGGCTATGATATTTTGCAGCTATGGGTCACAGCAGAATTATCAGTAATAATCTCAGTTGAAATGAGCTAAATCTAAAAACAACCCAGTTTGTCATCTTCCCATCTCCACCTCAAGAAATGACAGTAATAATAGCTGACTTGGAAATCTGTCTACAATTTCTTCTTAGTTAACTGTTCCTAGATTTCAGGATGTGATGGTCAGGCTTTACTATAGGCATGGCAATAAATCTAATCAGAGCAAATCTGTTGATTTCTCTCCTCTCCTCTCCTCTCCTCTCCCCCTTCCCCTTCCAGTACAAACATACATGTATGTTGGAAGTATATGCAGACATCTCTCACCTAGGTATTCATGCTGACAAATAATGCTCAGACTACGGTTCAGCTGTAGCTTTTCACAACAGGCTGATTTGTAATGGAATTTTGTTTTCCCCAAAGTTACTTTCCTGGCTTTGGTTCGGATTATCAGAGGCAAATCCTCCTCTGCATGTTAATATGACTATGTGTGTATAGCATCTTGTGTGTCAGCCAACATTATTTGCTACTCACATAGTGCTTCATAGCAGCTGGAAGTGGAACTAATACTACTGACTGAAGTTCTTAGCTCACAGGGTTCTTGCTATATTTCAACTATGATATAAGGCAAGCTAGTAAAGCTAGGATTTTCAATGTTGACTACTTTTTGGTATGAGGATTTTCTTTGGGCCACTCTGTCTCCTGCCCCATGTTATTACAAGTAACATTTCTATCCTTTTCCTCATGTTCAAGTTCTCTTCCCTCCAACCAACCAAATATTTTCAGGATTGAGGTTATCTCTTGTGAATGCCTTAGTTCATTCTGTGTTGAATGACTGTACTCGAGGACTGTTGAATACCCCTGAAAAAGCAAAGGTGTCCAACCTAATAATTTTATGACATGGATCTCAACTCCCCAGAATTCCCCAGCCAGCTGATGTATCCCTTGATGGGGGTCCTGGGCCAGAGGATACTGCTATAGCAGTAGAAGATGGTTTTGTGCAGAACCTCAATTTCCCAAGTATTAAAGAAGGATAAAACTACAAAATCGGGTAATTTGTTTACTCTGGCTTTATTAATTCAAGGAAGTGAATGATATACTCCTTCCTCCTCCTATTCTCCCCATAACAACAACCTGGTGTGGTGTGGTGGGAAGGGCCAGGCTGGGCTAAGAAATAGAAATTCAAAAATCCATCCCCTGAACCCACCAGTCAATCACATGCCCCAATCAAACATCATCCAAATTGGAGACCTTCCTCCAGACACTCCTCTCCAGGTGCAGGGTAACATGTCCTTGACTCTCTGAGAAAGGAATGTTGTTGAGTCTAATCTTACACCTCTCTATGAAACCCCCTGTCCCAAATTCCCAGGCACTAAATGTGGCAGCCTCAAAGCTTCCAAGTAAAATATGGCTTCCAAGGCTGACAGGATGACTAAAGTCATCCAGTTAGCATTCATGGCTAAGGTGCGACTAGAATACACCATCTCCTGGTGATTGGCCCAAAGTCACCCAAGTCAGCTTTCATGCTTCAAACAGGACTAGAATTCACAGACTCCTGGTTTCTAGGTCAGCACCTTCACCAATACCCCAAACTGACTGCAAACCACAATTAACAAATGCAATAACGCTGTGATGTGTGTTGATACCTAAAGGGTTGACATAGAGGAATAGCCTCCACTTTAAAATATTCTTAGTTCCCTGTATTCAGCAAAATTGTAATTTCCTGGACTCTTTTTGTCTCCTTGGAAAAACAGAGATGACAACAACAATATTACATTCTGCAAAATGATCCTTCCCAGCCCAGGAAAGATTTGGAGCTACCAGATAACTCGGGAGACTTCTTGGCCTCTCCATTAATAGGAAAGAAAGAGCTAAGCCCCAGAACAAGATTTCCTAGAGCAAGAGCGAACTCCACCTGGGCCAGTGAGATTAATCTGAATCAGCCAGCAGTCTGCTCTCATTTGAGCTGTCAGTCTAGCTTCAGCACATGGCTGGAGAAACTGAGAAGCATTAAGGGCAGAGAACAGAAAAGCGATGGAAAACACATCTGTAACCCTATGCCATTTCATGGTGTTCAGATTAATGGTCTCAGAATATTTGGAGTTTGCATATTAATGTATTTGGAGTTTGCTTATTAATATTGACCCAAGAACTGAATCTGTGCATAACAAGCTTCACCATTGACCAAGCTTGATGCCACCCTATGTCATCCATAGAGAGCTGTCAGGATCTGAAAACCTCTACAGGACTCACACTAACACATTCTCGGGAGGTGTTGTGTTAAGAGAGCAGTGGGATCTTGGAGCTGCAATTTAATTTTCCCATCACATTCCAGCCAGAGCAAGATACATGGACAAAGCTAATTCCCCTCTGGGCCGCATTTGCATGTACTTATTTATAAACCTGTTCCATCAGCTTCTGAATTCATTCACAGAGTTTTAATTCATATTCAAATAATATCCATGCATGTTGGTTTGTGTTGAAAAATAGGCATCTAAATATGCATAATTGTAAAACACTTCTCTTCTAATTGATTTAGATACCTACAAGCATTTACAATATTCAGAGATTCTAGTCACTTCAGGTATCAGTATAATTCACAGAAAGCTAGAAGTTCTCAGGCATCTCCACGTGTTTCAAGGCACTGTGGGAAATTTAGGTAATGACTCTATCTGAAGTAAAATGGAGGTCATGCTATGAACCAATTCAGGATAAAATTATCTACGGGTTAATTAACTTTCCAACTAGATCTTTACTGACTGCTTTTAGATGACCCAAATAGCTCAGCACAGAGAGGCAATGGCTAAATAACTCACTGCTGTCCTTCAACAAGTTCTCCATTCAGTTATGATTCTGGAGATGTACATACAGAGTGCCCCGCTGGAGAACTTCCTAGAACAGGGGTCTGCAACCTTAAAAACTCAAAGAGCCATTTGGACCCGTTTCCCACAGAAAAAAAAAAACACTAGTAGCCCCAAAACCTGGGTGGGCATGACCAACTCAATGCCACTCCCATTCAGTCACTTGACTACCACTTCTATGCCTACTCAAGTTTTATGGCTCCCGGTGTAAAAATTCCGTTTCTTCCAGTTGGAAGTGATTCTTCTGCCATTCATTCAAAGATCTGGATCAGGACTGTCAAATTCCCAGCCCTTGGGCTGGATGCGTCATGTGCTGGCCACACCCACGCCCGTTTTAGCAAAGGGGGAAAAAGTCCCGATACGTCACATGATGCCGCTGTGGTGATGTGAGTTTGACACCCGTGATCTAGAGATCAGCCAGCTTGTGACTCCTGGCAGTGTACCACTATAAAATATATCACAATATCCCAACCACCACCACCACCAACAACAACAACATCATCTCAAGAATGAACACAAATTGCACAACTGGGGCATAATCACACATACTCAGCCTTCCAGGATGAAGCATCTTTTCCCGAACACTTGAGACAACTTTCAGATCTTTAGGGTGTTCTTCAAGGCTAACAGGGTTGGGGGCTAATTGAGTCTTGGGATGATGGGAACAAATAATTCCACAGAGCAAGCAGACAAAGGTAAATGTTTCCCTTGTCCAGTTGTGTCCAGCTCTAGGGCATGGTGCTCATCACTGTTTCTCAGCTGAGGGAACCAGCGTTGCCTGAAGACATTTTCCACGGCCATGTGGCCAGCATGGCTATATGAAGAAGGTGCACAGAATGTTATCTTCCCACTGAAGTGGTACCTATTTATCTATTTGCATTTGCATGTTTTTGAAATGTTAGGTGGGTGAAGCAAGGAATGTGAGCTCACCCCATTGCACAGCTCTCAGGTCTCAAACCCAGACCTCAGGGCTGCAAACCCAACCAAACTTTTCAGCTGACAACCTCAGCATCTTTAACTACTGAGTCATCAAACCCCCTTACCGCAATTGAAAAGGCATACCTCTTCAATCCCAAGGGATAGCATTATTTCCAACAAAGAGATTTCCCTGTTTTGTTGCAAAGTGTGAATAATGCAGAAACAACTAGAGACAGGCCACAACTAAAGTAGTCATTGGCCATGATATTTATGCTAATTGGGTAGAAATGTCTCTGTTTTGCCTAGTAACCAAGGCATCGAAAATATGCTTCTGGGCAGCTAATTAAATTTAAGATTGTTCTTTCAGGATAGAATCTGTGCAGCTCAATTCTCAATTATCAAACTGTCCCAAGATATATTAATACTGTTGAACTTTTAGCTATTACTCCTCTACCAGACCTTTTCCTCTGGAATTACACCCCAGGCATGGACAACAAACTCCAGTTGAGTACCCTGATTTAAGAAATAAAACTTTTAATTTCTTTCACCATCCCAAATATAATTCCCTTCCTGTCACCACACTGAAGAGCACTTCACTATTTGCAAGTGAAAGGGATTTTGTTCAGTTTGTTTTCTCTGTTAACATTTGACATTTCTTGTACTATTGTAACATGGACCAGATGAAGTGTCTTTAAACAGACTGGTTTGGCCTTTAGTTTTAAAGTTTGCATTCAGTTTAGAATACCAAGTTGGACCCCAAAGACTAGAATGAAAACATTCAAACCTGGGGTTTATCCATTATAGCTACTGTTCTGTCAATAATCTCAAGTAATTTACTAATTTGCTTGCAACCTCAAGCAATTAGACCTAATGTTGATTTCTTCATTAGTGCCATAGTGTATTTCTGTTATTTATTGTGGGAGGGGGAACACGTTTGCTTCTAAATCTCTTTTCTCCCTTTTTGCTAATGGAACAAAATGCATGAAGCCGTTTAAAGCAATCTTTATTCATTTAAATCGCTCTTCAGTAAATCCCTTTCTTGGATTGGCAAATAGATTTCTTCCACCAATGAAAATTTGCTTTGGGAGGAAAGCTTTCACTGGTACCAAGAGTGTCTTTCCTTCAAGTAGGAGTAACAATTTTGAAAAGAAAGGGGAAATATAGTTGGCATATGGACAACCGAGGAGAGAATAGATGCAGCTCATCCTCCCTCTCCCTTGGGGCTCCTACTACTGCTTAGTAGTTATTGCAGCTGTTATTTGCATTTTTAAACTGTATTTAATGTCATGTCTTCTTTGGATTTCACTGCTGCTTTTGTGCAACTTTGTATTGTTGTAAATCAGACATGGACAGGTGGCAGCTATGTATTACATCTGGGTGGAGACAAAGACTGCAAGAGGAGGAATATGAGACAAAATAGATCACATAAGTTGATATGGTTAGGATTGTTTTTTTTCTTCTGATGTTGGAATGGTCTATACATAGTAAGTCAACATTATTACTTTCATGACAGTTTTTGTGTAATTCCAAATGATAAAGAAACCCTGGTGCCAATTTTTAGAAACTTACTTGGGTGAAATGATCAGTGGTGCAGCTGGAGAGGACTTTTTGGAGGACAGCAAGAAAAGGGGCTGGGGTATATAAGTAACCCTGGAGTCATTGTTGTGGTCATCTATATCTTCTCAAATTTAATAGTATCAAAAATTTATTATGGGACTAGATCAGGGTGTTAAACTCAAGGCCCCGGGGGAGGGGTGGATCAGGCCCTCAGGGTGTTTAGATCTGGCCTGTGGGGCCATGATGAAAGCAGCGAAGGACCAGCCTGTGCTGCCTATGCCAGTGAAAATGGAGTTTGCAAGGGCTTCGTGCAGTCCCCTGAGCTCTGTTTTCAGTGGCAGAGGATTGCAGAAGACCATCCCAGCTGAAAACAGAGCTGGGAGCCCGTTTTCACTGGCAGAGTGCTCAGCCACCACAGGAACCTCCCTGACATGAGTGATGTCACGCTAGCCATGCCCACCATGGCCACATCCACCCCAGCCCACCGAGGTCAAATGCAACTCTGATGCAGCCCTCAATGAAGATGAGTTTGACACCCCTGCACTAGAACTATTCTGAATGGAGACAAGTATACAGTAGTGTCTCAAGATAATGTTGCAGGTTCCAATCTGGGTCAGTGTCAGGTGGTGCTCCATTCAAAATTCAAGAAAGAAAAACTTAGACTCTTTAGATTAGAGCAAAGAAATCTTTTACTGAAAATGAAGTGGTAGCATCAAATAGAATTCTGAATCTAAGAAATTAGGCGCGCAGACCACATATACAAAGTGTTGGAAACGTTCCCACCCCTCAAAGTTCAAATGAGTCTTCCAATTAAAAGTTGTGAATATGTGAGCATCTTCAGGTGGTGATGAGGCCTCTGTCCGTTGACCTTGACATATTTTGATAAAGATTTGCAGCTGCTCAGAGAGAAGAAAGCTAAGCGAGGAATAGAAACTTAAGAGCAGGAATTTATACTCCCCCCACTCCTCATTTACACAACACAAGAATGTAACACCTCCAGCTCTCTTCCCAGACATATCCCCTCCCCCCATTACTTATGGCAGCCAAAAGATGCAAAGCAGTAGAAAAGATCTTGAAGGCTGACAGTCAGTCACCTGGACCAGAAATTTAGAGATTTACACCAGCTTATCAGGTATTTAGGAGCCGAGGACTAGGCAGCACAAAGGAAACAATCACCGGCCACAAGACACCAATCAACCAAGGCACCATATAAACACAGCACTTAGAATACCCCAAAGCACATATTCCAATAGAGAGAAGTTCCCTGAGGCTGGGCTCCAGAACGAGTCTGACATCTCAGAAGACTATACTGTCAGCGTTCCAGTGAAACTCCCCATTTCATTCAGCACTCAGAAACAAAGTTCATCCAAGTAAGAATTTATTAAAGAAGTCATACTGGCATATCTGGGAAAATCTGAATCTGAGAGTTCCAGGTTTGCCTTCCATAACTGAAAATCAAAACCCATCCCTTGCACATCACATGGTCCAATCATCCATTGTTCTAACTGGAGACATTCCTCCAACTACTTCTTTCCAGGTGCAGGGTTACTTGTCCTTGACTTTATGAGAAGAATGTTGTTATGTCTAAACTTCCCCCTCTCATGAAATCCACCCCTCCCAAATTCCCAGGCACTAAGAAGTGGCAACATGGAAGCTTCTAAGTAAAATATGGCTTCCAAAGCTGACATATACGTCTTCTAAGTTAGCCCAGTTTTTCAGCCCTCTTTTGTGCTGAAAAATCCCCCTATCGACCCTCTGAAAAAAATGGTGGTGGACCTCGGCGGCAGCGCCCCAACAACCGGGAAGGAAGGCAAACCTTTTGCTTCCCTTCCCGAGCGGGACTGGTCCTGGTGACCTGAACTCAGGAATGACTCCCTCGCTGCATATCATCTTCTTTTTTAGTGAACAATTAAATTTCATGATGTAGATATCCCAAATATTATTTTTAGAAATTTACCAGTACTTTACTCTTATACAGTAATGAGTTTCCCAGTTTTTGTGTAAATTGGTCGCTATAAATTCCCTTTATTATCCAACTCAATGTTCATCCTACATTCAAAGAATGCTCTCCCTGATCTATCTATCATCAGGATTCATGTTATGGATCTGTGTATAATACAGTATTGGAATTCTATCACTTTTGTTCGGGGGAAGGGAGTGTCAAGAACTTCCCGCTTCTTCATCCTTATTTGATAAGCTGCAGCTACCCAAGCATTCTCCTGCATAAATATTAAAAGCACAAGGGACCATCCACCTCAGAGAGATAGTTAGTCCAAAAGCCAGTAATGAGGACTAGAGACGATGGAGTATGAAAGGAATAAATAGTTAATTTTTTTTTTCAGGGTAACCTGAGCTATGAAACATAACTCTCGCTCACAGAGACAACTATAAAGAAATCCATGAAAAACAGAAAGTCGCAGATCTTCTCAGAAGGGAGATATTAAAGTCTTACTAGAAGTCATACTCAGATACTGATCTAGCCATCCCATGACATGTTGGCTCATTGTTTCAGGTATATTTCTTTACCTAAACAGAGAGTTACCAAGGATAGGCAGAAAAACAATTTGAGCAGGAAACAACTCAAATTGACTTCCAGCTGGCTTCTCCATTGACTTTCCTTATGGGAAGCTGACAGGTAGTGTGGGAAACGATGATCATGTGACCATGGCTACAACTTTGCCAGATTTCAATCCCACGAGAGCAAAGGATCCTAGTTTTGTGGCACCTTCTTTAAGCTAATCCATTGGAGGTACATTCAAAAACTATTGCCCTGTGAAGTTGTTGCGCAATTGAAGATTGCAGTTGGGCAAACAGGAGGGTGTTCTTTGTTTGTTTAAGGAAATTAATACAGCTGCCCATTCACCCTCAGTGACTCTGAGCAATTTACAAAAATAAATTTTACCAGTATTTAAATAGATTATGCTTCTATAGCTGCCTATTTTTTCTAACAGATGAATTGCGTACAAGGGGTCACATATTGGTTTAGAAGCAATGACTTTCCACTTTAAAATAATTAGAAATTGAAACTGAGCTCTAACTGGAGATAGTTTCATTTGTAAAAAGCAGATGACCAAAGACCCACCAGGAACTCATAACAGTTTTTGTGATTTCCCTATACATATTACTGACCAATCTGTCCAATAGATATTTCTTTGATGCTATTGAAAATGACAATTTTCATATTGCTCTTTTTTTCAATGACAGCATGTCTTGATATTATGATATAGTGTATGCGTTCCCTTCCTAACATCAATGAAATCTGTTCCTTATGTTAAGAAGTATAATGACTGTTTCTAAAAAAATTAGAAAACTCATCGTCTCCTACTGATTGGCCCAAAGTCAGCATTCATGCATAAAAACTCAAGTTTCCTGGTTTGTAGTTCGAATCACTAGACCAAATTGGCTCACCACTGACTAATTTTACAGCTCGTTTAAAAATGAATACTTCTTTTTCAAATTTTATTTAAGATTACAATCGCAATAGTAAAAACTAATGCTAAGTAAAAGAAACATAAAAAATAGAAGCAAAGAGAAAAGGTGCAAAGGGGAAAAATAAGAAAGGACAAAAACACAAAAAGAAAAGGAAGAACAAAGCAAAGAATTATATATACACATACATACATGTGTGTGTGTGTGTGTGTGTGTGTGCGTGCGAGAGAGAGAGAAAGAGAGAGAGAGAGAGAGAGAGAGAGAGAGAGACTCCCAACCTTCATCATAACAACTATAAACAACTTTAGTAACTCTTCACTTCTTCTCAAATTATAACAAAGAACCACCTCTTTCAAAAAAATATACTTATGATAAAAACCTGTTTTATGAACCTCTTTTGGGGGAAGATATTGATTTCAGTATATTATGTATAAGATTTCTCTTTAATGTACTACAGTCTGCAGTTATGATATAGATTAAAGCTTCCAGAATCAACCCTCAAAAGCAATTTCTCAAAATAATTTCTCAAAAGTTTTCTTCCACTATAAAAGAAGATTCTGATATTTAACAGTCTTAGAAGAATCCTTAAAAATTCATTTCCCATTTCTCTTGGTACTTTGAAGTGTACTATATAAGTGGAGCTGGAAATTGGATTGGTAGGCAATAGTAGAAGTGTTTCTGCCGGGATGAGGTGGCATGCCCAGCTGTATTTCCCAATATTTCCAGTGTTTTCTGCACTCTTGATTAAAAAGGAAACAAGGGATACAAGACTGCAAATCCTTGTTAGATGGTTCTTCAGTGGAATCCTCCATGCTCTCTGGATTTCTAATCTCTAGCTGAGTATAAGGATCTAAGATTTATGACCCTTTCTATGAAACCCTTTTCTCCCTTGAAATAAATTTGAAAAGCAAGCTTTCTTTTACCAAACTTAACTATTAAGTGAAAGAATTATAGTCTCCTTTTGCATAAATTGCAAAGCAACAAATATCCAATAAAATAGATAATGCTCCTCCCTTTTTTGTTTTTAGAAAAGGCACACACACAAAAGGGAATAAAAGAAAAGGGGGGGCAGCTAGCATGTAAATAGAGTCTTAATGATAATCCATGCATTGTTTTGCTGAAGATGATTGAAAACCCTGTTTTCCCAAAAATATGACCTACCCTGAAAGTAAGCCCTAGCTTGATTTTTACATGTGTATCCAATATAAGCTCTACCCCCAAAATAAGCCCTAATTAAGATCCCGCCCACTCCAAAATGCATGGGAAAAATTAAGCTAGGGTGCGGATGGGGGGTGGAGTTGCCCCACTACTTACCTTTGTACAGTTGTAACCAGGCCTCACACACCCCGACACCTGCCTTGCCGGCCCATTTCTTCTGCAGCCAGCTAGGCTGGCAAGGCTTTCCTGAAGGCCTCTGTAGCTGATAACAAAACTCCAGATTGATCCGGAGCTGTGTTATTGGCTGCAGAGGCCTTCAGGAAAGCTTTGCCGGCCACAGAAGAAGAAGTTCCTGAGGGCCTCCTTCAGTGAAAAGGAGGCTGGGGGTGATGCGCACAAGTGAGGTTAGTCAGTGGATGACATCCCTCAAAAATAAGACCTGGTGCCTTTTTTGGTAGCCCATTAAAAAAAAAAAACTTTTAAACACCCTGGAAACCTGACTTTTGGATTGATACATTTGTTTCCAAAAGAAGTTGTTAAAACGGCGAAAGTGCTGAAAGGAAAGTTCACTCCCCTTCCTTACGGAGAAAGCAAATGAGCACAGAAAAACCTGCTTCTTTAAGGTAAAAACAAGCTCTTTGTTATAAGTGGGAAGGAGAGGACTAAAAAAAAAATCTTTTAAAACTGGTTGGAGGAGATGCTTTGAAGATTATAAGACAAACAACTAATTGTAATACGGCTTTAAAATATATTTGGGATTTTGCCCCAGGAGGAAAAGTTGCAAAGAGAAGAAGAGGAAATAATTTCTGGCTGTTTGGATTGTTTGATAACTTTGACATTTGCAAATTACCTTAAGACTAAAAACATCTGGGTTGTTCTTAAAAATTTACAATGGCACCATCTCTGGATCAACTAAAAATGGAATATGAAAAATTAAAAGAAAGAGAACCAAATGGCAAGAATTCATTGGGAGCTGTCTTCCACTTTTTAGAAATGGCGGTTTCTACGTACCAGCAAATACTTGATGAAGAAGGAGAAGAAGAAGAAGAAGAAGAAGAAGAAGAAGAAGAAGAAGAAGAAGAAGAAGAAGAAGAAGAAGGAGAAGAAGAAGAAGAAGAAGAAGAAGCCACTTTTTTGGTAGCAAATAATAATAATAATAATAATAATAATAATAATAATAATAATAATAATAAGAAGAAGACAGGGTCTTATTTTTGAGGAAACACAGTATTTAGCTTAAGATTAGATTAGAATATTTCAAGTACCGGAGCAGGTCTTTAACTGAGAAACCTAAATGACAATTCATAACAAAGAAAAAAGATCTAATTGCTAACAATCTTGGAAATGTGCGTAAACAAAGGATTTTGCTGCCAAGAAATATGTGCAGAAAGTAACCTTTTGTTTTAATTCTTAATGGTTTCTGTCCACTACATTGCCAGGCATGTGAAAGGTCTGGGCAGTCTCAGAGGGCTTAATGTTGCATAATATTTGCAAATGCTAATGTATGTCTATCTGTCAGTATTTAAAATATGATTCTTGTGAATTTCATAGAAGGCAAAGTTAACCAATTCTCCGTTTCATTCATACCAAGTACAATTAATGTATTATTTAATTTACGGGCCAATGTAGGTCAGCCGCTTCAGGTCATCAACATAATTGCCATGCAAAAATTCACAATACCAAGGTTTTTTTGTTTTTTGTTTGCTACTTAAGCGATCTCTTTCAAATACAAATTAAAAATTACAATGCAGATATAAATAGAGAGGCACTGTGGATTTAATGAATTTGTTTCATTGAAGGGTCTTTATCAATAGCCACCTCTTACCAGTTGTTTCCTCTGTGAAAATTGCTTGCATTCTCTGGTTGCATTCATAATTTATTATTTATTTATTTTTGGTACAACAACTTATTGCCAACCAGCCAATATGGTGTATAAACCATGGGTTATGGCTTAGTGGGATGGGTAATCCCCATATGTAATATAACTCAACCTGTCTGCAAACTGGTGGAGGACTCTAACTGAATTACATAGACTCTGTACATTATACAGTATATTTCAGTCACATTAGGTTTATATAGCTTTTGGCTTTGCATAATCCATGATGCAGCTATTACAGTTTGAATGATCCAGCACTTGCAGCTTATTCAAAAAAGCATGAAGGTTTAATGCAATGTATGAACACAATCACAGGCAGAATAACAGAATAACAGAGTTGGAATGGACCAACTCCCTGCTCAGGAAAGCCCCTCCTCAGAAAACCTGCTGTCCCACTGTTCAGGAAACCCTACATCTGACAAACTGAACAAAGCTTATTATTGTTTCCTCTTAGTGTGGAGACTGCAAATAAAATAATTTCTAATTTCCCCAAGTCCAGAGTCTCTATTCAAGATCTGTCTCTGCCTTTTCAACTTAAACCCTATCTGTAAGCTTGTAGCTTACCTTCACTGACCCTTCCTTGTTGGAAAATGGCTTTTCTTCCCAAAACTAAAACCTCTAATTCAATCACAAGCATCTGAAAGCTGCTGAAAGATAAGAAAACTTGGATGTGAAACGTTGAACACAGGGAGTAAGGAGATTTCAATTTGAGGCAGTGAAAAGCTCAGTGAATTTGATTGATTATTTATTTTGGCTTGTGGTGCTGCCAGCCAGATGTTTAGACAGGATATGGCATTTTTATCTACCTATTGAGTCCTTCCCAAGGACCTGGGTTAGGTGGATATAGTTTGATGTTGTTAGAGGTGCTGTTTCAGGATGCAAGTTATTCCCAGTAAAGATGCCTTTTGCAATTGCCTGATGGTGATTTTGTCAATGCCGATGGTGTTCAAGAGATGCTTCAGATGTTTTCTGATTGCATCCAAGGCACCTATTAATCTTCTACAGGTAGTCCCCAACTTACAACCACAACTGAGCCTAAACTTTCTGTTACTAAGTGAGGCAGGTGTTCAATGAATTTTGCCCCATTTTATAACCTTTTGTGCCACACCTGTTAAATGAATCAGTGCAGTTGTTAAGTTAGTAACATGGTTGTTAAGTGAACCTGGCTTCCACCTTGACTTTGCTTGTCAGAAGGTCACAAAAAGGGATCATGTGACCCTGGGACACTGACCACAGGGATGCTGTAACAGTTGTAAGAATGAAAAAAATGGTCATAAGTCACTTTTTTCAGTGCTGTTGTAACTTTGAATGGCCACGAAGTGAACCGTTGAACTGTTGTAAGTTGAGGGCTACCTGTATACTGCTGTCTCCATTTACTGCAATGTCCACTACTCAGACTTTTTTAAAAAAAGTTCTTATCTTGTCTGGGGTGTTACAGTATGTGGCAGGTGCTTGTCTGTTTGAGTTCTAAAGATCCAGAGCGCTCTGGCTTTTCATTTTCTATCATTTTGTCTATTTTGTGATCTCAACAATTCTTGCATGCAAGTAAATGGTACTTCTTGCAGATGTTCTGATGCACCATTGTTACTATTTTTTATTTATTTTATTTGTCAAGCAAGTATTAGATAACAGCTATAAGCATAAACATGATTATGAATACTTGAAATGGATACGAATAAAAAGAAACGTTAGGACAGGGATGGTAGGCATGTTGGTGCGTTTTTGCATGCACCTTACAGACCTCTTAGGAAAAGGGTGAGGTCAGTGGTGGGATTCAAACTTTTTTACTACCGGTTCTGTGGGCATGGCTTAGTGGGCGTGGCATGACTTGGTGGGCGTGACAGGGGAAGGATACTGCAAAATCTCCATTCCCTCCCCAGCCCACTAACATGCTTTCCAGCTCCGTTCTCCTGTGCTGGGCAACCAAAGAAGACCCAGCCAATCAGCTGGGACTCGGGAGGCAGAGCATAGATGGGGGCCAGTCAGAGGTGGTGTTTGGCGGTTCTCCGAACTACTCAAAATTTCCACTACCGGTTCTTCAAAACTGGTCAGAACCTGCTGAATACCACCTCTGGGTGGGGTCAACAGTAGACAGTCTAAGGTTGAAGATTTGTGGGTTTGGGGAAGAGACCACTCTATTGCTGAAGTTGTATTTCCTGCAATCGAGTTTGGTGTGGTTTACCTTGAGTTTGTTTCTATTGTGTGCTCTTGTATTGTTGTGGTTGAAGCTGAAGTAGTCATTGATGGGTAGGACATTGCAATAGATAATTTTATGTATTACGCTTAGGTCAGACCGAAGGCGACCTTATCATGCCATTGTTTAAAGTCGCTCTGTGAAAATCTTCTTGCAGCAGCTAATTAAGTGGTCCATTGTTTCTTCAGCTTCTTTGGAAGTGGGGACATTTGCTACTATACCAAAGGTGCTTTTTCAAGAGGCAATTGGACTTTCTGGTTTGTTTTTTTTAAACAAGTTTTATTCAGTTTTCCATATTTAATGTCTCTTTTTAGTGAACAGCATGATTACAGGTTTCACATACACATACAAATATGACCATGATTACATATTCAATTTTTATATCCAATTCCTTATCTTAACAGTGCTTTTATACATTTCTATTTTATTGTATTATTCCAAATATTTATCTCATTATTTAATTCACTTATGATAACTTCATAATCATTATACTTTAGTACTTTTAACTGTCACATTTGTATATTTCATCTTAAATTCTAATTTAAAAAAAAAAGACACTTCTTCTATAAATTGGTTTCCCTCCTGAAATCTCAATATAAGTGTGCCACCTCTAAGTTATAAATTCATTTATTTTCATCCCTTGTCTGGTTTTTTTTTTTTTAAGACATTTTACTTCTCATCCGAGAAGCTTCCTCAGCTCTGAAGAAGCTTCTTGGATGAGAAGCAAAGAAGCTTCTTGGATGAGAAGCAAAATGTCTTCAAAGAAAACCAAAGTCCACTTGCCTCTTGAAAAAGCACCTTTGGGACAACCATGACCTGTATGACTGAGAAGCGCCATAGACATTTGTTGTTATCTTCTCAATTCTGGCTTTCTATGCATTTGTTCTTAAGCCTTGGTTTTGTGCAGCCAGAATGAGTCCCTTGATTATTAATAGTAATACTTTCAATGCACTTCACAAAATAACTTTACAAAAATGTCTTCCTCACCTTCCCAAACAGATGTTCAGCTTCTCTTTTACACTGCGGAGAAAGTAAAACATTTTTTTCTTTTCAGGTTTTTCCTTTCTCTTTTAGCTACTTATATGGTAGCAAGGTGTCAGAAATGGATGCAGAAAAAATTAAAACAAAAAGAGCACCGAAGAAATAAATTCTGCTACAGTAACAGTACATATTTCTGGCAGAATGAAATGCTTCAGTTAAAAAAAAAAACCAAAAAACAGAACTTGGTATCCATTTAAATTTGGCATATCTACCCAGCTTTGTACCAGCCATCTGTTTGGTAGTTTTGAAAGATCCTTGTGTATAGTGCTTTTAATTATAGCACTTTTTCTTCTTCATTTTCTGAAATGCTGCATTCTTTTATATCTCTATCTCTGTCCCATACCATAAAGGAACATCTAAATATTTTCAAGAACCCTTCCTCTGCAGTTTCTCATCGTAATGATTAATTGTACACTTAATTCTGTATTGCTTCTCATTAAAAGTTTACAATAGTGGCAGTAACATTCAAGATTACAGAAAACCAGTTTGTATAATGGTTAAAGAACCAGGCCAGAAACCAGGAAAATTATAAATTCCAATCCCTCCTTAGGCATAAAGCTAGCTGAATGATTATGGGCCAGTCAGTCTCTCTTAGCCCTAGGAAGAAGGCAATGACAAACCACTTCCGAAATCGTACCAAGAAAACTGCATTTTTATATAGGCAGTTGCCAATTGCCAGGAGTCAGCATTGACTTGAAGGCAGCCGAAAAAATAAATAGATAAATAATGGGTGCTATAGAATTAAACATAAACAAAGGGAATACATGAAGAAATGTTTGGGGAAGGCTAACATTGGATGTTAAAAGGCATTTAAGTATATCTGTATTAGGGTTTGACACGCTAAAGTTGGTATGTAAATAGTCTTCCCTATGACAGCTGTCAACCCATCTCCTTGATGAGCATAAATGCCATGAAACTTAATTTCACAAGCTACAGCATTCCATTTTGTTACAGCCCTCAAGCCAGGTACAAAGAAAAAATTGAATAAATGAAATACTACGTATACATGTATAAGAGAAAAAATGGCATAAGGGAGTCTAAAAATAATTAAGAACATAGTTACTAAAAGAAATCCAAATAAAATACTACAGGTAGTCCTCGACTTACAACTACAATTGAGCCAAAAATTCTGCTGTTAAGTGAAACATTTGTTAAATGAGTTTTGCCTCACTTCACGACCTTTCTTGCCACAGCTGTTAAGTGAATCCCTGCAGTTGAGAAGTTAGCAACCTGGTTGTTAAGTGAATCTGGCTTCCCTGATTGAGACTTTGCTTCTTAGAAGGTTACAAAAAGAGATCCCATGACCTTGGGACCCAGGAACGGTCATAAGTATGAACCAGTTTGCCAAGAGTCTAAATTTTGATCACCTGATTTATGGGGAATGCTACACAGGTTGTAACTGTGAGAAATGGTCATAAGTCACTTTTTTCACTGCTGTTGTAACTTTGAGCAGTCACTAAATGAACTGTTGTAAATCAAGGTGTCAACGTTTCAGCAAACCTCCATTCCAGCCAATAACTCCGAGATGGACATCCTCTCAAAAGTTCCTTTTATTTGGATAGTAACTGGCACAACTGTGGAATCCCGAATCTGAAAGTTCCGGACTTCTTTACAATAAGTAAAAACTACAAATCGATCCCCTGCACTCATCATCACATCCATCCCAAAGCAAGACTTTCTTTCACTATGCACAA